>NW_027226226.1:0-21323 GCF_022539635.2 Chironomus tepperi
AGGTGGCAGTGGCATTTACATCCACCTTCTGTTTCATCTACTTTCTTCAATATTACAATGAGTTACAGTTCAACGCCTGCCAGTCAGGGTCCATATTTGTTTTCCTTCTATTGGGATCGACTGAACCTGAAGGTGGTCCGATTTCACAGTTGTTGCAGATTGGACCTCCTTTGTTTCTGTTTGAAGCTGTTGATGGACCAACGTTGCAATTGTTGCGCAGATCGGGGCGTTATTGCTGTTGTTTGAGTTATAAGGTGTCCGAATGCCAGTTGTTGCATACTATTTAACGCTGATTTGAGCCGGGAAAATTGAGAATTTTGTATTATTTTATATAATCTGAACTATTTTGAAGTAACTGACATTATAGATGACAAGTGATCAAGAGGTAGGTCAGCGAACGCGAAAACATGACATAGCATTAAACAGATATTGAAAATATGTAGGCAAGAGGATTGTTAACGAATTCACTTATATATCGAGCGATAAATATGAAAGCACTCGACAAGAATTTATTGATAAATACTAATGACGATCATGTTATGAGTGACACAAATGATTATTAACACCAAATGGAAGCCGTCTCTATGTGGCATCAATAAGCCTGCCATTTACCCGTGGCAGAGTCACTCGGAATATGGATTCCAAACAGAGTCGACTCACATTTGGTATTTATTTGATGTATCCTTGACGGAGAATCAGAGGATCCATTTCGGAGCCCTTTTCAATGTTGTTGCTCTGCTATATGACCTTTAACCCCTGAATCCATTCTGTTTACAACTGAAATCTACTAAAAGCTCGAACAATATTTACCCAGACGACCAGCATCCATTGACGAAGCTTACAAAATAATCACAAAGTTAGTTAGCAAACTTTCATCCTCAAGCTTATGACACACAAATGCAATGAGTTGCTTACGAATGAATGAAAAATTATTGCTGAATTATTCCGGGTTTTTATAAGTTTTTTGCAGGTGTTGTGATTTTAGAATTCCTGAACATCATAGATGCACATGCAATTTATAGGATAATATTTGAAGGTTATTGGAGATTTTAGTAAAAATTGCATTTGATTCATAATTTAAGGCTTTTGACTGTTGTTTATCGTGTCCTATGCTTACTGCTATATTCGGGATCAGGATTTCCCGAAAATTTATCGGGATCAGATTGAGTATATGAAAGTGTCCATCGATCACAGATCAGCATGGGTGTCCATGACTGAAAGCCACCAAGTTTACGAAATTCTATAAACACAAAGTTAAACGTGCGCTGAAAGTTTCTAGACAGTGTAAAGATTAGCTGATAATTTTACATTGATACGGTTTTACGCGTAAACTCCAATATTGTTTACAAAATATTGACATCAAAATCGGAAAACCCGACACTATCTTTGAATTGCTTACGTCTAAAATTAGTCTGGATTGCAATTTGATTACACGTGCAATATCAATAATCTTAGCTATTGACATCGTAAATGTTTCAAGCAAATTTATAAATGTAACTTTTATCAATTTTACAAACAATTTTTGAATTCCCTGTCATTCAACTGACATAATCGTCAACAGCAACAATTCTCAATCTGACTTTCACTATAAATAAGCTCAGATTTCTTACTTTAATCATCATTCACTAATAAGTTTGATAAACAACAACAATACAAAAAAATGGACAGTCAATTTGTTACACTTGCATTCGCATGGATCTGCGCCATGATTGCAGCAGCCGTCACTGGAGATGCTGAGTTGGCTCCACAAACTTGTAAGGAATTTTTTGAATTTTAAGATTTTTTGGAATTTTTTTATATTTATTTTCTAATTTTACAGGCAACAGATGTCAAGTCGGATAAATATGTCATGGCTACAAACTAGAGGAAGCTTAACCAATAAAATACTCGAATAATTGAATCAGCAATTTTTTAATTTGATAATTTGTGATTTTATTCAACTTAAATGTTTTACTTGAAATAAAATAAATTTCTAAATTTATAGCTTAATTTTTTGACATTTTTTAATGCTTGAATACTTGTGATCATCTATTGAAAATTGGGTATTAAGTGACAGTGACTCCAAGACAATGAGCATACTCATCTAAATGAGCGTGATTTATGAGCATACTCAACCAGTGTATTAGGGAAGCATCCGAGGCGCCCATTTTCAGAATTTTCAGCTTCACACGGCTTCACAAATGGCTTTACATGGCTTCCGTTCTTGTAAGCAAAGGAATTGATGAATAATATAATTGACGGCGGAATGGTTTAGTCCTTTGGTACCGAATTTTGTTGCAACTTCTACCAAATGATTGTGGCTTTGAGACTCATCAGGTGAAACTTAACAGTAACAAACATTTTCAAAATTCCATAAATCATAAAAATCACAGATGAAGTTCCAAAAATCAAAAATATCCAAAAATATTTCCTCCAATTAAACTTTGTAGCTCTTTTTTCTCATCCAGAATTAGCTTTTTGTCAGTTTTTCTGCATTTTTTATTGATTTCTTTTATGAGCTTGATAACATATTTTCTCTGTCAAAAGCATCATTTTGAATGCAACGATTTGTTAGTAATTTAATGACATTTAGATGTTGTAGATCATCAAAAACATTTGCATCAATTTCCATTATGTCATTGTTTCTTAAATCAAGAAATATTAGCTGTGGATTGAACTTGAACAAATCTTTTTCAATAATGTTGATTAAATTTACACTTAAGTCTAACATGACAAGTTTTGGGAAATGTTTTAGATTATCTTGCTTGACTTCCTTCAAATTACAATTATCAATGGTTATTGCTATCAAATTTGGTAAATATTTCTCAATTTTACTAGGTATATAATGAATATCCATCATTGTAATCCTTATCGCATCGACTTCATCAAAACTAATATTCCTTGTTGAACTTATAAGATCATCAGTCTTTTTAGGATGGACATAAGTCTCAACTGATGTGATTTCTTCATTTTTAGATTGAATTCCAATTTCATTTCTCACATTACATTCTATATTAAAATAATATGAGTTGCGGGTCCTACTGTTATCAATAAAAAACGAGCAGACAATCTTATGAGCTGAAGTCATCGATGCTGTCATAAAAATCACTGTAAAACTAACATAAAATGTTAAATAATGTTAATATAATTATTTATAGAGCTATGTGTCGCTCGGAAATGCAGCATTCAAAGCTTAAAAATACAACCCCACTAATTTCGAGCAACAGTTCATACGATGGAAGGTACACAGTGTAGAAATAAAAAATCCGGCTTCAGAACGACTTGACTCAGAATATGAGACTGAATTTCATTGAATTTGATGAAATGGTAAAGCCGCACTGGCCTGGGAGCGGAATTTTGATCATTTCTAATAAAGTGGGCCTACCCAGACGTTTTAAAAGCATACAAAAGCCATGATGAAGCATAGAAGTCGTAGAGAATACTTTTAGAACGTCATCGGCATGATGTGTTGCTCGATTTATTCCAGAAGTTTTAGAAATTAATAAAAAATTACATCACAAAATTTCTCCATGGTCTTCGTAGTTCCACTTTCAGTTAAATCAACATTGCTTTTGATCATTAAAAAGCTCATTCATGAAACATAAATGCTAAAATATTAATTATTCATCACTTTTAAATATTAAAATGCAAGAAGTAATCTGTAAAATGCAATGATTAAATTTAAAATTGGTTTAAAATAAATCCACAAACATGCAAGGAGTTTTATTTTTAATTTTATTCAAATGTTCGCTAGCAATTATAAATTCATAGTTTTAATTTTACTAACTAGGCACGATTTTCAGGTGAAACCTTGACGGTTACAACAATTTTCATAATTATATAAAACAAAAGAATCACAGAAGAAATTCTAAAATTATATAAATCCAAAAATATTTCTTTCTATTTAATTTCGTGACTTTTTTCTCTTCCAGGATCAATTCTTTTTCAATTTTTGCGCATTTATTTTGGATTTTTTTGATAAATTCAGGACATTTTCTCTAAAGTATGAATTCCCATGAATGCAGCGATTTTCAAATAGTTTAATGACATTTAGATGTTGTAGATCATCAAAAACATTTACATCGATTTCCTTTATGTCGTTTTTGCTTAAGTCAATAAATAAGAGCTGTGGATTGAACTTAAACAAGTCTTTTTCAATAATTGTGATCATATTTACACTAAAGTCTATCATGACAATTTTAGGAAAGCTTTTCAGGTTATGTTGCTTCACTTCCCTCAAATTACAACGTTCGATGGTTAATGCCACTAAATTCACGAATATTTTATCAATTCCATTAGGAAAATAGCGAATTTCCTTCGTTGAAAACCTTATAGAATCGACTTTATCAAGCCATATATCCATTGTTGGATTTAAAAGGTCATCAAACTTATCAGATCCCTTATGAGTCTCAACTGATGTGATTTCCTCACTTCTAGATTGAAATTCAACTTCGTTCCACACATTACATTCTAGATTGAAGTAATATGAGTTAATGGTGTTGCTATTATCTTTAGAATAATGACAGACAATCTTGTGAGCTGAAGTCATCGTTGCTGTCATGAAAATCACTGTAAAACTATCACAAAATGTTAGAATATAAGAGTGGACTAAGGTATTGGATCTAATTCAAAATAAGGTTGTGGTTCAAGGAACAGGCCGAAGTTCAGCCGAAGTTTGTACATAATGTTCCCAAAAGTTAGCTAAAACTCGGGAGAATTTCAGCTGACAAATTGGATCAAAATACAGTCCAAATCAACATGAAATTTGGCCGTTTTCATGAAACCGCTCAAACAACACATCATACGATTTTAAAGCATTTATTAGGCTCAAATGACCATCTATTCATGGTTTTCAGTCATCAGTAAGTCTTAACGAAAGCTTTAACAATGTCATGGTAATGATGAATCGCCAGCAAGTCGCTAAAGACTCTAAAAATGCTAAAAAGTAACCAAAAATTACATCACTAGTTTATCCATGCTCTACGGTAGAGTTTAAATTGTTTGTGAACATTGAAAAGTTGATTCATAAAACATTAAAGCTTAAATTTTAATTATTCATTATTAACTTAATTTTACATATTAAAATGCAGGAAGTAATTTGTAAAATGCAATGTTTCATAATTTACATGATTTTATTTACAAAACTTACTAATTAGGCACGATTTTCAGGTGAAACTTTGACAGTTGTTACAATTTTCACAATAACATAAATCAAAAGTACTACAGAAGTAATTCCTAAAATTATAAATGTCCAAAAATATTTATTTTTGTTCAATTTTGTGCTTTTTTTCTCTTCCAGAATTAACTCTTTTTTGGTTTTTCCACAATCGCTTTTGATTTCTTTTATAAATTTAATGACATTTTCTCTGAAAAAAGCATTCCCATGAATGCAGCGATTTTCAAATAGTTTAATTACATTAAGATGCTGCAGATCATCAAAAACATTTACATCTATTGCACATTGGGGCCAAAAGTGGAAAAGATGGCAATAATTCATCTGATATGCCTATATTATAGACACTAGTGAGTACTATATAGGAAAAATAAAATTTCTCCCCATCAGTGCACTGTGCGCGTAATACGGGGGAAAACGTTTTTTGGGTAGAGGGGACTTTCAAATTGTTCTAACTTTTCACTGCCTTAGCAGAATTTTTTGAAGTTTTTTTCATTTGGTAGGTATAAGTAAGGTCTTTCAGAAAAATATTCATATGTTACACTCAGGGTCAGGTCGAGTGTGAAAACCTCAAAAAAGTTCGAAAAAATGCATTTTTTTAGTATTTTTCACTTCCTGTGCCTGTATAGTGGGCTATAACTGTTGGCAAGTTACTGCATATGAAAGATCTTATTTATATCTACAATATCTACATACATTACAAAACAAAAAAATTCTATATAGGTAGTCAAAATTAGCTTTGAATTTAAAAACACGTGGTTCTTCTGCTTTCTAGGGTCAATATGACCCCCCGAACATGACCAGCGGTTTTTTGAACCTAGTTATATTTTTACCTAACACATTTATCTATCTAATAAAAACAAAAAAATATCAATTTTTCTGCCAGCGCGATATCGAAAAATTGACTTGAAGGGGGTCTAGGGGGGGTACCCCAAAATTCAAAAATTTCTAGTAATTACCAAACTTGATAAAAAATTTTGAAACTTACAGATCTTATTCAAATACTAATATTCTTTATATTTATATCAATAAAAATTGTTACGCAGTGTAATTTTCCCAAAAAATATTGAAAAAACTGGTTTTGTGTTTTTGAATCTACTAAATGACCTTTGAACGTACTATAACCAAATATTTTCTATATATCTCATTAATTTATGCAAAGTGCATTAAAATAGCTTTCTAATGATATATAATATGTTACATAATCTGCTTTTAATATCGAAAAAACTAAAAAGTTGTCAAAATTTTTCAAATCTGAAAATCTATAAGTTGCTATTTTGCTCATAATTATTGTAAATTTCAACAATATTTGACAAATTTGGTATTCTTAGAGTGAAACTATGGAAATCACTTTCAAAAATAAAATTTGGATAGTCGTTGCACCTAGGATGGATAGCCAAAATACAACATTTTGGACTTAACATATCTGTGCACCGGGTATCTCTCAAGCTATAATATTTTTATTATCTCATAGATACAGTTTTTAACTTTCCAACAATACCAAATTTGTCAAATATTGTTGAAATTTACAATAATTATGAGCAAAATAACAACTTATAAATTTTCAGATTTGGAAAATTTTGACAACTTTTTAGTTTTTTCGATATTAAAAGCAGATTATGTAACATATTATATATAATTAGAAAGCTATTTTAATGCACTTTGTATAAATTAATGAGAAATATAGAAAATATTTGGTTATAGTACGTTCAAAGGTCATTTAGTGGATTCAAAAACATAAAAACCAGTTTTTTCAATATTTTTGGGAAAATTACACTGCGTAACAATTTTTATTGATATAAATATAAAGAATATTAGTATTTGAATAAGATCTGTAAGTTTCAAAATTTTTTATCAAGTTTGGTAATTACTAGAAATTTTTGAATTTTGGGGTACCCCCCCTAGACCCCTTCAAGTCAATTTTTCGATATCGCGCTGGCAGAAAAATTGATATTTTTTTGTTTTTATTAGATAGATAAATGTGTTAGGTAAAAATATAACTAGGTTCAAAAAACCGCTGGTCATGTTCGGGGGGTCATATTGACCCTAGGAGGTAGAAGAACCACGTGTTTTTAACTTCAAAGCTAATTTTGACTATCTGTACAGAATTTTTGTTTTATAATGTATGTAGGTATTGTAGATATAAATAAGATCTTTCATATGCAGTAACTTGTCAACAGTTATAGCTCGGTATACAGTCACAGGAAGTGAAAAATACTAAAAACATGCATTTTTTTGAACTTTTTTGATGTTTTCACGCTCGACTTGACCCTTAGTGTAACATATGAATATTTTTCTGAAAGACCTTACTTATACCTACCAAATGAAAAAAACTTCAAAAATTCTGCTAAGGCAGTGAAAAGTTAGAACAATTTGAAAGTCCCCTCTACCCAAAAAACGTTTTTCCTCGTATTACGCGCACAGTGCACTCATGGGGAGAAATTTTATTTTTCCTATATAGTACTCACTAGTGTCTATAATATAGGCATATCAGATGAATTATTGCCATCTTTTCCACTTTTGGCCCCAATGTGTATTGCTGTTATGTCATTGTTTCTTAAATCGAGAAATATAAGCCATGGATTGAACTTAAATAAGTCTTTCTCAATAATTGTGATCATATTTACACTAAAGTCTATCATGATAAGTTTTGAGAAGCTTTTCAGGTTATGTTGCTTGACTTCCTCAAATTACAACCCCTGATGGTTAGTGCCACCAAATTGGCGAATATTTTATCAATTCCATTAGGAAAATAGCGAATTTCCTTCTGTGAAAACCTTATTGAATCAACTTTATCAAGCCATATATCCATTGTTGGATTTAAATCGTCGTCAAACTTATCAGACCCCTTATAAGTCTCAACTGATGTGATTTCTTCATTTCTAGATTGAACTCCAATTTCGTTCCACACATTACATTCTATATTAAAGTAATAGGAGTTAGGGGTCTTACTATTATCTTTAGAATACATGCAAACAATTTTGTGAGCTGAAGTCATCGATGTTGTCATGAAAATCACTGTAAAACTATTATAAAATGTTAAAGAAATTATCTATAGAGCCTTGAGTCATACAAGAATGCAGTATTCAAAGCAAATAATACGACTCTACTAATACAGAGCGACAAATCATGCACTGACGTTTTTAGAAGGTTCACGACATTGAAATGGTCGAAAATCCTTAGAAAATCCAATTCCAGGTTAACTTGATTCGGGCCTTAAACTAGATTTCATCGAATCTGGTCTTGGAACAGAGTTAAGCTAGCCTGGGATCGAAATTTTACCCATTTCTAAGCCATATGACTTCCGTAGCTGTGTAACCATGCAATAGGCTCAAATAAGGTCATCAACGCTTCGTAAATAATGCGTTCACAACGTCATCGTCATGATAAGTCACTTGGGACTCTAGGAATTTAGAATACAATTAATAATTACATCACAAAATTCTCCATTCTCTTCAGCGTTGTACTTTCAATAGAGTCAAACTTGTCTATGCGTTTTAAAAAGTTCATTCATGAAATATGAATCATAAATGTTAATTATTCAGTAGTAACTTATTTTTACATATTCAAATGCAAGATGTGATATGTAAAATGCAATTTTTCATAATTTACAATGATCTGTAAACATGCAAGAAATTCAAAAATAAAGCACATGCAACCGTTAAATTCAAATCTCTTCATCATGCTTTTTTTGACATCTTTAATCTGCTATAGCATCATTAAATTAAAGTTAAAATATTAAATTTCAATAAGACTTACTAACTAGGCACGATTTTCAGGTGAAACCTTGACGGTTATAACTTTTTTCAAAATTCCATAAATCAAAAGTATCGCGGAAGTAATTCCTAAAAATAATAAAATCCAAAAATATTTCTTATTATTAAGTTTTGTGCCTTTTTTCTCTTCCACATTTAATTCTGTTTCATTTTTTGAGCATTTACTTTTGATTTCTTTTATAAGTTCAAGGACTTTGTGTCTGAAAAAAGAATTTCGATAAATGCAACGATTTGCTATTAATTTAATGACACTTAGTTGCTGTAGATCATCAAAAACATTTCCATCGATTTCCGTTATGTCGTTGTTGGCTAAGTCAAGAAATACAAGCTGTGGATTGAACTTGAACAAATCCTTTTCAAGAATTTTGATCATATTTACACTAAAGTCAATCATGACAAGTTTTGGAAAGCTTTTTAAGTTGTCTTGCTTGACTTCCCTCAAATTACAACGCTCGATAGTTAATGCCACCAAATTGGCGAATATTTTGTCAATTCCATTAGGAAAATATCGAATTTCCTTTGTTGAAAACCTTATAGAATCCACTGTATCAAGACTAATATTCTTTGTTGAAATTAGAGAATCTACTCGTGTCTCAACTGATGTGATTTCTTCATTTCGAGACTGAATTCCAACTTCGTTCCACACGAAACATTCAAGATTAAAATAATACGAGTTAGTGGTATCTTTAGTATAATGGCAGACAATCTTGTGAGCTGATGTCATCGAAGCTGTCAAGAAAATTACTGTAAGACTATCACAAAGTATTCGAATTGGTAAAATTAGGTTAGAATAAATTCTGTAACTCTAACGATACAAAGAAGGTTAAGGGTTAGAGTCTGTACGTAATGCTCTATATGTAGAGGATTGTGTCTCTATATATATGAATACGATTCCACTAATGCGATACATTATGCGATGACGATCCTAGAAGGTCTACGGCGTAAAAATAGGTTAAATTCCTGTTCCAGGTTGACTTGACTCAGGCCTGAAGCTGGATTTAATCGAAACTGATCTTGAAACAGAATTAAGCTATCCTGGGAATGGAATTTTACTCATTTATACACCGTATGACTTCCGTGGGTTGTAAAACCATGCACTAGGCTCAAATAAGGTCAATAAGGTATTGTATCGAATGCTTTTAGAACGTCATCGTCATGATGAGTCGCTAGGAAGTCCAAAAATATTGAAAATAAATAATAATTACGTTTTAAAATTCTCCATGCTCTTCGATGTGGCAGTTTTGGTAGAGTCAAACTTGTCTATGAGTATTTAAAAGTTCATTCATGAAGTATGAAGCATAAAATTTTAATTATTAAGTACTAATTTATTTTTACATTTTAAAATGCAATGTTTCATACTTTACATGAATCTACAGACATGATGACTGGAATTTTATTTTAGAAATAATTGAAGTTTCATCAATTTTTAACCATGCATTCTCACTATCTGGATCGACAATTTCTGTAAATTATTATAGTTTAGCACCGGAATTCACGAATAATTTCAATCCAGAGATCGACGTTGACTCTGATTTTTGATGGGAAATCTCTGAAATCTACTAACTAGGCACAATTTTCAGGTGAAACCTTGACAGTTATAAATATTTTTAAAATTCCATAAATCAGAAAAATCACAGATGAAGTTCCAAAATCAAAAATATCCAAAAATATTTCATCCAATTAAATTTTGTTCCTTTTTTCTCATCCAAAATAAGCTTTTGCTCAGTTTTTCCACAACTTCTTTTGATTTCATTTTTAACTAATATGACATTTTCTCTGGAAAAAACTTTCATGCGAATGCAACGATTTGCGGATAATTTAATCACATTTAGATGTTGCAGATCATCAAAAACATTTGAATTAATTTCCTTTATGTCGTTGTCATTAAGATCAAGATATATGAGCTGTGGATTGAACCTAAACAAGTCTTTTTCAATAATTGTAATCATATTTACACTAAAATCTATCATGACAAGTTTTGGGAAGCTTTTCATGTTGTCTTGCATGACTTCCCTCAAATTACAACTCCGGATGGTTAATGCTATCAAATTGCTGAATATTTTCTCAATTTTATTAGGAATGTAGCGAATTTCCCTCATATAGAATCGTATAGAATCGACTTCATCAAGACTTACATTCTTTTTTGAACTGTCTTTATAAGTATCAACTGATGTGATTTCATCATTTCTAGATTGAATTCCAACTTCGTTCCACACATTACATTCTAGATTAAAATAATATGAATTAGCCATCCAACTTTTATCATTAGAATACATGCAGACAATCTTGTGAGCTGAAGCTATCGATGCCATGCATAAAATCACTGTAAAACTATCATAAAGTATTGGATTAGAATAAATTCTTTAAAACTTATGAATTGCTTCTGCGTCAAAGGTATGGAATTTATACGGAATATCGGCATTAAAATTACATCACAAAATTGTCCATGTTTTTCCTAGTTGCACTTTTGGTAAAATCAACATTGCTTATGACTGTTTAAAAGTTCATTCATGAAACATTAAAGCTTAAATTTTAATTATTCAACACTACCTTATATTTAATGTTAAAATGTATGAAGTAATTTGTAAAATACAATGTTTCATAATTTACATGAATCTACAAACTTGAATTTATTTTCAAATTTCACAAACTAGGCACAATTTCTGGTGAAACCTTGACAGCTTTAATAATTTTCATAATTACACAAACCAAAATTATTGCAGATGAAATTCCTAAAATTATGAAAATCCACAAATTATTTTTTCTTTTAACTTTCATGTCTTTTTTCTCTTCCGGAATCAATTGTTTTTCAATTTTTGTGCATTTTCTTTGATATCCTTTATAAATTTAATAACATTTTCTCTGAAATAAACATTTTCATGAATGCAAAGATTTGCAAATAATTTAATGACATTTAGATGCTGTAGATGATCAAAAACATTTGGATCAATTTCTGTTATGTCGTTGCGTCTAAAGTCAATAAATTTGAGTAATGGATTGAACTTGAACAAATCTTTTTCAATAATTGTGAGCATATTTACACTAAAATCAACCATGACAAGTTTTGGGAAACTTTTTGGTTATCTTGCTTGATCTCCTTCAAATTACAACGCTCGATGCTAAATGCAACCAAATTGGTAAAAATTTTGTCAATTCCATTAGGAACATAGCGAATATCCTTCTATGCAAACCTTAAAGCATCGACTTTATCAAGATTCATGTTCATTGTTGAATTGAAAATTTTGTCATGCTTTTCAGGATCTACATAAGTCTCAACAGATGTGATTCCTTCATTAATAGATTGACTTCCAACATTGTTCATCACATTACATTCTAGATTAAAATAATGTGAGTTATCGGCCCTACGATTTTTAGAATAAAGGCAGACAATCTTGTGAGCTGATGACATCGATGCTGTCATTAAAATCACTGTAAGACTATCACAAAGTATTAGAAGTAATGAAATTAGATTAGAATTCTAAATTTTAGGCTTAGGTATAGAATCTATACTGAATATTGCTATATATAGAGTCTTGTGCCACTCAGCAATGCAGCATTCCGGGAAGCCATACGATGAATTTCCGGGAAGTTGCACGGCGTAGAAATAGCCAAAAATCCGACTCCAGGCTGACTTGACTCAAGCTTAATTATTGATTTCATCCAATCTAGTCTAAAAACAGTGTTATGAAAGCCTGGAATCGGAATTTCATCCATTTCTATGTCGTATGTCTTTTGTAGTTGTAAAACCAAGCACTAGGAATAATAATTACATTGTAAAAGTATCCATATTTTTAATAGTTCCACTTTCGGTAAAGTCAAAATTGTTTGTGATTATTAAAAAAAAAAAAAATAACGAAACATAAAAGGCTAGATTTCAATTATTCAGTACTATGTATCTTGTAAAATGCAATGTTTCATAATTAACATGCATCTATAAACATGCAAGGAATTTTATTTTCAAATTTTTCAAAATCTACGAACTAGGCACGATTTTCAGGTGAAACTTTCACGGTTAATATTTTTTTGAAAATTCCATAAATCAAGAAAATCGCAGAGAAAGTTCCAATAACTATAAAAATCCAAAAATACTTTTTTTGTTATGTTTTGTGACTTTTTTCTCTTCCAAAGTTAATTCATGCTTAACTTTTCCACAACTACTTCTGATTTTATTTATAATTAATGTGACATTTACTCTGAAAAAAACTTTCATATGAATGCAGCGATTATTGAATAATTTGATAACATTTAAATGTTGTAGATCGTCAAAAACATTTCCATCGATTTCCTTTATGTCGTTGTGATTTAAGTCAAGAAATATGAGCTGTGGATTAAATTTGAATAAATCTTTCTCAATAATTGTGATCATATTTACACTAAAATCTATCATGACAAGTTTTGGGAAGCTTTTCAGGTTATGTTGCTTGATTTCCCTTAAATTACAATTCCGGATGGTTATTGCTACCAAGTTTCTGAATATTTTCTCAATTTTATTTGGAATATAGCGAATTTCCATCATTGTAAACCTTATAGAATCTACTTTATCAAGCCATATATCCATTGTTGGATTTAAAAGGTCGTCAAACTTATCAGACTCCTTATGAGTCTCAACTGATGTGATTTCCTCACTTTTAGATTGAATTCCAACTTCTTTTCTCACAGCACATTCTAGATTAAAATAATATGAGTTACGGGTTCTACGATTATCTTTATAATAAAGGCAGACAATCTTGTGAGCTGATGTCATCGATGCTGTCATGAAAATCACTGTAAGGCACAATATAAAATTAGCCATGTTCTTCGTGCATGTGCTTTCGGTAGAGTCAAAATTGTTATGGAAATTAAAAGTTTGATCATGAAGCATAAAAGCTTGAATTTTAATTATTCAATAAAACTTGAATAAAACACAAATTTCTAAATATTTTATAAGCTACATACATCCACAAACATGCAACAAAATGAAATTTAATTCTTGTTTCTAAAACAAAAATAATTAGGCACAATTATCAGGTGAAACTTTAACGGTTATACAAATTTTCACTATTCCATAAATCCCAAAAATCACAGATGAAGTTCCAAAAATCAGAATAACCCAAAAATACTTCCTCCAATTAAATCTTGTGCCTTTTTTCTCATCCAAAATTAATTTTCGGTCAGTTTTTCCACATTGTTTTTTGACTATTTTTATAAGAATTTCGACATTTGTTCTGTTAAGACCATTCTTATAGATGCATATATTCTCAAGTAATTTAAGCACTTCTATATATTGCAGATGATCAAAAACATTTCCATCAATTTCTTTAATTATATTGTTCTGTAACTCAATAAACTTGAGCAGTGGATTGAACTTGAACAAATCCTTTTCAATAATTGAGATCATATTCTTGCTTAGATCCAGCATGACAAGTTTTGTGAAACTTTTAGGTTATGTTGCTCGACTTCCTTCAAATTACAGTTTGCGACAGTTAATCCTAACAAGTTGGGCAAATATTTCTCAATTTTATTAGGAATATAGTTAATATCCATCATGAAAAGCTTTTAATGCATCAACTTCATCAAGGCTTATATTCCTTGTTGAACTTAAAAATTCATCAGATTTATTAGGATCTAGATTAATCTCAACGGATGTAATTTCTTCATTTTTATAATGAATTCCAATTTCGTTCTTCACATTGCATTCAAGATCGAAATAATATCAGTTGAGGTCCATCACGATGTCTTTAGCAAAAAATGTGCACATAATCTTGTGTGCTGAAGTCATCGATGCTGTCATATAAATCACTGTAAAACTATCAAAAAAGAGACAATTTAGTATACATTCTGTAAAGTTAAGGCATTGTCTTTAGAGTCTTGTGTCTAAGGGTTCCCGATGCCGAGACCGAGAATTCCCCCAACAGGCTAAGAGACCGCTTTTAGGCATCCTAGTAATATTTCAATAATATTTAAGCAAACTCTTTGCCTGTTAAGGCTCTCGGTCTTGAGAATTTGTCGATATTGAGTCATCGGATGCAATATTTAAAGCATAACTTCAGAAATATCCCAAAAATTGAAATAAAATTTACATCAAAATAGTCGTCATTCTTTTTGCAGTTCCACTTTAGGTGTACACAATATCGAAATTGAGTATTGAATAGTTCATTCATGCAACGTAAATGCTAAAATTTTAATTATTCATTACTTCCTCATTTTTAAATATTAAAATTCAGGAAGTGATTAGTATAATGCAAAATTCAAAATATTTTATAATTTATATGCATCCACAAAAATGTAGTGCTGTCAGACGCAATATCACTTGATATACAATCGTAGAGAAGAAAGTAGCGCATTAAATAAATAAACTAGCAGCAAAAGCCGTTTAAACCAGGAACAGAAACTTGTTCAATTGCTTTATTAACGCCCAATGATTCACAATGGATCAATAAGAACCAAACACTTCGAGTTTAAAAATTCTAAAACTCAAGACTTTAAGACAATTTTTATTATAAACCTTAACTAGGCACAATTTTCAGGTGAAACCTTAACGGTTACAAACAATTTCAAAATGCCATAAATAAGAAAAATCAAAGATGAAGTTCCAAAAATCAAGAATATCCAAAAATATTTTTTCCAATTAAATGTTGTGCCTTTTTTCTCGTCCAAAAGTAGCTTTTGCTCAATTTTTCCGCATTCCCTTTTGACTGCTTTAATGAGTTTGATGACATTTTCTCTATCAAAAGCATTCATATAAATGCATATATTTTCAAGTAAATTAATGACTTCAATATACTGTAGATGATCAAAAACATTTCCATCAATTTCTTTAATTATATTGTTTTTTAAGTCAATAAACTTAAGCAGTGGATTAAACTTGAACAAGTCTTTCTCAATAATTTTGATCATATTCTTGCTTAGGTCTAACATGACGAGTTTTGTGAAACTTTTTTAGGTTATGTTGCTCGACTTCTTTCAAATTACAATTTGCGATAGTTATTCCTAACAAGTTGGGCAAATATTTCTCAATTTTATTAGGAATATAGTTAAAATCCATCATGAAAATCTTTAATGCATCAATTTCATCGAGGCTTGTATTCACTTTTGAATCCCAATTTCTGTCTTTACGTTCCGGATGGACATTAATCTCAACGGATGTGATTTCTTCATTTTTATAATGAATTCCAATTGAATTCCACACATTGCATTCAAGATTAAATAAATATCAGTTTCGGTCCATCAAGATCTCTTTAGCAAAAATTAAACAGACAATCTTATGTGCTGAAGTCATCGATGCTGTCATATAAATCACTGTAAAACTAAAAAAAAAGATTACATTAAATTAGTATAAATTCTGTAAAGTTAAGGCGAGGCCTTTAGAGCCTTGCGGATAAGAGTTCTCGACGCCGAGACCATGACTTCCAGGGTAGTCGCGGTCTCAGTCTCGAGAACTTACATTAAAAAGTCTTCATCCTTTTCGCAGTTCCACTTTGGGTGTACACAATATCGAAATTGAGTATTAAAAAGTTGATTCATGAAACATAAATGCTTAAATTTTAATTATTCATTCCTTCTTCATTTTTACACATAAAAATGTAGGAAGTAATTTGTAAAACACAAACATGTAACAAAATGAAATTTAATTCTTGTTTTAATATTACAAAAGAGGGTGGGGTGGGGTTTGGCGATCAAAACTAACAAATTCCTTTTTCGAAGCATTTCCAGCTCCTGTTTCGACAGGTGATCTGCGGCGTCATACTTACTTACTTACTTCGCTTACAGTACAGATCAGCTGTGATCCATTTTCTAAAAGTAGCTTTATCGCTTGCTGCCCTTAGCCAATTGTCACTACAATCTGGAATAGACACTTAAATTTGTTTCAACGCCCATACTTGGAATCCAAATCAAAGCAAAATACGTCCTTAAGCTCCAAAAGCAATATAATTTAATCATCATCACAACTCCTAGTTCATCTGTTGCCTAAAAATTCTAAAAATCGATTTTAGGAAAAATTTTATTAAAAATAACTAGGCACAATTTTCAGGTGAAACTTTAACGGTTATAAAAAATTTCAAAATTCCATAAATCAGAAAAATCACAGATGAAGTTCCAAAAACTATAAAAATCCAAAAATATTTCCTCCAATTAAACTTTGTTCCTTTTTTCTCATCCAGAATCAATTTTCGTTCAATTTTTCCACATTCCCTTTTGACTGTTTGTATAAGAATTTCGATATTTTCTCTGTAAAAACCATTTTTATGAATGCATATATTTGCAGTTAATTTAATAACGTCTACATATTGTAGATGATCAAAAACATTTCCATCGATTTCTGTTATGATATTTTGTTGTAAGTCAATAAATTTGAGCAATGGATTGAATTTGAGCAAGTCTTTTTCAATAATTTTGATCATATTCCAGCTTAAGTCTAACATAACAAGTTTTGTGAAATTTTTTAGGTTAAATTGCTTGACTTCCTTCAAATTACAATGCTCGATGCTGAATGCCACCAAATTAGTGAAAATTTTGTCAATATTATTAGGAATATAGCGAATATCATTCATTGTAAACCTTAAAGAATCGACTTCATCAGGATTTACATTCACTATTGAATTCCAATTGCTGTCTTTACTTTTCGGATGGACATAAGTCTCAACTGATGTGATTTCTTCATTTCTAGATTGAATTCCAATTGGTCTTTTTGCTTCACATTCTGTTTTAAAATAATATGCATTGGATTTCTTACGATCATCGATTGAATATATGCAGGCTATCTTAAGAGCTGAATTCATCGATGCTGTCATGAAAATCACTGTAAAACTATTATAAAATGTTGAATTAGTTTAGAATAATTTCTATAAATCTAAGAGTAAGGTATAGATTTTGTCCTGGAATGTCTGTAGCATCCTTTCCAAGTCGCTGGAAATTTTAGAAATTTTGAATAAAAATAATAATTACATTATAAAATGTTCCATGCTCTTCGTAGTTGTCCTTTCGGTAGTGTTGGTTTGTGAGTATTGAAAATATTGACCATTACATACTAAAATACAGGAAGTAATTTATAAAACACGAAATTTTAAATAATTTATTCAATTTTTTGATATTTAATTCGATTATCTTGTTTAATTTAATGTTCGATCTACTACCGTTGGTTATCGAGATCACAAGTATGAGTACACGCAAACCGATAATGGGAAATATCGGTTGAAATCCGCCTCAACAGTTCCATCAGAGCCAACATCGAATCTTCTAGGCAACTCATCGTTACCCTAGTAAACACTGCATCCTGTTCGCACAGCTCTAATTCTCTGTATTATTCTTAAATTTCATAACAATTTTCACGCCAATAAAAACACCAAGAAGAGTCAAGAAATAATAATTTCATCCAATCCAAATCCAAATGTATTTTAGACTTTGTGAATTATCATTCAAGTTGACAACTCCTGTTAATCTCTCTGGATCACAACTCTTTTGGATTTCAGCAATAAGTTCTAGAACATCCTTTCTTTCACTTCTTGATTTTGATATGCATTCATTGTCATCTAATGCTAAAACATTGAGTTCTTCTAAATGATCGAATACATTTCCATCAATTTCCTTAATATGATTAACTTCCAGTCTAATTACACTCAGTTTTGGATTGAATTTGAACAAATCCTTTTCAATGACTTTCAGGTTGTTCTCTTCAAGATCTAAATGAAATAGTTGTGGAAATACCATCAAGTCTGACTGCTTAATCTCATTTAGTCCACATTCAACGATTACAAGTCTTTGCAAAATAGGAAAGACTTTACCAGTCCAGTCGGAATGTAACCAATTTTAAGCTGATGCACATTAAATTCATAAAAGTCTGACAAATTTTTCGGATTCTCAACTAAAGTAGAAAGTGGTTCCTCAATTTTAACATTTGTTACTTCAATTCCGCGTGAATTAACTCGATTTTGTTCTTAACCCTGCACACCGGACCTTGAATTGACTCGCCATTTTGCATATAGTATTTAAATCCATATATGCATAGTATTTCAAAGTGATAAGGCACATTTGAGTGTTATGGATCTGAAAAAAATAATATTTTACGATTCGACGATGAACAAAATTATTAGTAAAGCTTACAAAATCACAACAGCTTTCATGTTGGATAGTGCCAACAGGAAATGCAAGTGATTTTATGAAATTTATTAGGTTTTATTATTTAGAACATTGCGTGATGAACTGCTCATAACTGTCAACAATTCGACATGCGTTAAAATCTTCAATCTGATAAATGAAGGCAGACAATCTATTTGGTTGCGATGAGATTTGTTCTGTTTGTGGAGCATTTACCGTTAAGCTGAGTCTGGTACCAATTTGAAGTCACGTCGGCCTGGTGCCGGATTTATGATTGATTAACAGATTTTCGCTATTTGGATCACCAAGCTAAGTTTTTACTGATTATGCTTTTCAGCATATCCAATACACAATATTCAGAAGATACCTAACTAGGCACAATTATCAGGTGAAACTTTAACAGTCATACAAATTTTCAAAATTCCATAAATCATAAAAATCACAGATGAAGTTCCAAAAATCAAGAATATCCAAAAATATTTCCTCCAATTAAATTTGTGCCTTTTTTCTCATCTAAAATTAGCTTTTGTTCAATTTTTCCGCATTGCCCTTTTGACTTCTTTTATTAATATAAAATCTTTTCCCTAACAAGAGCACCGTTGCGAATACAGGAATTTACATATAGTTGAGCACATTTAGATGTTGTAGATCATCAAAAACATTTCCATCAATTTCTTTAATTATATTGTTTTTTAAGTCAATAAACTTGAGCAGTGGATTGAACTTGAACAAGTCCTTTTCAATAATTGCGATCATATTCACGCTTAGGTCCAACATGACAAGTTTCGGGAAAGCTTTTAGGTTATGTTGCTTGACTTCCTTCAAATTACAAAGCTCGATGCTGAATACAACCAAATTGGTGAAAAAATTTCTCAATATTATTAGGAATATAGTTAATATCCTTCATTGAAAACCTTAAAGCATTGACTTTATCTAGATCCATGTCCATTTCTAACCTCGAAGTATCATTTCTTTCTTCAGGACTGACATAAGTCTCTACCGATTCTATTTCTTCATTTCTATGATAAATTCCAATTGTGTTCTCACATCACATTCTAGATCAAAGTAAACGGGTTTGGCAAGCATATTGTCCCTCAGTAAGATATGAGCAAGCTATCTTATGAGCTGAAGTTATCGATGATGTCATGAAAATTGCTGTAAAGCTATCACAAAATGTTGAATTAGATTAGAATATTTTCTGAAAATCTAAGAGTAAGGTATAGAATTTATCCTGGAATGTCTGTAGATATTGCTATGTACAAAGGATTCTAAGTCGCTAGGAATTCTAGAAATTTTGAATACAAATAATAATTACATTATAAAATGCTCCATGCTTTCCGTAGTGACACTTCCGGTTGTGTCAAAATTAAATGAGAATATTAAAAAGTTTGATCATTACATGCACAAAATGCAGGAAGTAATTTATAAAAAACAAAAGTTTTAAATATTTAATTTGATAATCTTGTTTAATTTTATTTTGAATCATGCAAACATGCTTTGCATTTAAGATCACAATCACGAGTCTGCAAACATAACTACTTCCTTAAAAGCGTTTGGAAATTAGAGGTGACGCTTATGGTTGCGAAGGTCGAAATTGGATATCATCGTGCCTTCGGGGTAACTTCGAGTCTTATCGTTATTATGATGACCCATGACAGGCAAAGAGAATGCTTTCATATTTTAGAAATACCACTTCGATACCTAAAAGCGGTCTCTTTGCCGGTTAGGGGACGTAGCGTTGTCCTAACGAAGATGGTGTGCTATTAAGAAGCAAAAGTGCCTTGATAGCTCACTTAGCAAAGTGCAGGTCACGAAAGTTGGTGTAGAATTTGAACTCCCGTGTTCGAATCCCACATTCAGCCTAGTGATTTTTCGGAAGTTTAGATACTTCGGCTTCTTAAGTGTAGCAGTTTAATGATGAAAAAAACCAGGAATTAGGCAACGTAAGATGTAAGAACGGGTCATGAATGATGTTGTTAGAAATAGAAAGATACGAGAGCTGTAAATTCACCGTTGAGGGCTTTTACTGGAACGGACCTGAGTATATTGTAACGTACTGATTTGCTGGAACGAGAGCTTGCATTAATACTGAACCTGAGATCCAAATGTTTGAAATTAGCTGCTGCACATCAATAACAGAAAACACATTATGCGCTGTATACATGAGCTTATATAAACATAATATAGATTTAAGATTAATTGTTAAGGATAAAATCGTAGTGCTTTAACGTTCTTTAAAGAACACTGTAACTCGATTTAAGAGAGGAAAGATGAATAAAATAAATAATAATAATAATAATAATATTAATACAGCTCTAACC
>NW_027226227.1:0-22321 GCF_022539635.2 Chironomus tepperi
TGTATACGGTCCTACACCTGAAGATTACTCAAATCATTATAATAAATCTGATATTATGAGTAGCGTACGCGTGTCTGATAAAGCTCCATTTAAGGGTGTAACAGATATGTGGAAAGTCCCAAGTGAAGGATACTATACGTAAGTACTTATTGAACTTAATAGGGATCGCTTGCAAATGACGGTTCAGAACGAAACTTGCAGACCATAAAAATTGCACTTTATTGTCATTTACATCCATTGAATATGACACATATCTCTACTTCCAGTATAATAGCAAAAGGCGCAAGTGGAGGATTAGGATCTGGAGGTGTATCATCGTCACGCGGTACAATTGTCAGTTCCGTTATGGAACTTCATAAAGATGAAGAAATTTACGTTCTAGCAGTCAAATGAAGAACATGCATGCATCAAATCAATGGGAAAATGAAAGAAATGAACCATGCTCGCCAAGATTGCCAAAACTTCCTGAAAATGTAAAAGACTCAGTCTCGATTATAAATAAATTCCGAAATGATTTGCTCGAAAATGGAGCTGGCGGGGGCGGTGGAGGATCGTTTGTATTTTTGTGTAGGAATTTTATTCTTCTTAAGATTTATATTTAGCAACAACACAACAGACAAAATGATGAATATTTTGATTTTTTTTTATTGTGTTTATGTAGATGAATCAAATGAACAAGGCAGTACCATTGATTGTTGCTGGTGGTGGTGGGGGTTCGAATTGGAAGATACTTTGATGAGAATATTCAACAAGCAGTGGTCTGTCTTGGAACGCGGAAATGTTAGTGGACAAGTGATTGATGACTTTGATTCATTACGGTCAACTGGTGGTAAGTAGAGATTTATTGTAACTGTATTGATGTCGTAGTCATGAAGTATTTTACAAATGAGGAACTATATTTCGTTAATTTATCTACTCATCATTTCTTCGAGAATACAAAAAATGGAGTTGAGCCCCATTTGTCCTTTTTAACCCTAATTGAGGAACAGGCAGTCAAGTTGATTTATATATCCAAATTATTCAATTGTGCGGCACAATAGGTTGAGCTGTGTAACTGCGTTCAAATCAGTAGCCTTCATGTTGTCGTCAGAGGAACCTCACGTCAAACCGTTAATTCTGTGTGCTCGTGATCAATTCCAAGCCTAATCCTAACTCTGTCAACAGCCTGCTTCAAGAGTTCTTTGACCACCTCATATTCTTTATACATCTACAAAATTATGAAAATTTACAATAGTGAAATTGCGATTCCTATTTTTGAAAGATTGCCGTATTTCAATTGCAATTTATTGTATTAACTTACAAATTTATTGTTGATTAAGAAGCATAATACATGATTGTATCATAATTGAATGTAAATTGTCAAAATTGTGTTAACATCAAGTACCTAATAATTTTTAAAACACAAATGATCTTTCATATATTACATTTACGTTTCGAATGAAGTTCTAGGCTGAGTAGCAAATTAGTTTTCATTTGTGATGAAATAGGATAGACAAATAACTATCGAATGTTCTATTGCGAGTTAGTCCATAAGCAGTAGTCTTAAGCATTTGTCCTAAGATATCCTTTATCAGTGGTTCTCAAACCTGAACTGACCGTAGTAAAGTAAACTTTAATCTTGTGTAAATTTACATGCCAACATACATCTTTCGACAATGTTTATGATTTTTCCAAGTGCGCAGCAAGCAGGAGAAGAGCTTTTAGGTACTCGAACTCCTAAACTCCTATGCTCCCTCCAGAGTGGTTTCAGGGGTCAAAACGATTACTTCTCTGCTCGCCGCTTTTAACATTTTGGGTTACGCCCCTGGACTAGTCTATGTAGAAGCAAAGTTCAAGAACCACTGACCTATTAACTAAACTTTAAAATCACATTTAAAAACAATAATGATCCAATTTAAATGTTTAATCAAGGTGGCTGGAATGCTCGCGAAGAAACGCAATTGGATCCACACTTTGGTGCTTCATTGCTTGAAGGCGCACGAGGCGGAATTGCTTGTTATAAAACAGTTGGTCAAGCACATCATCAATATTCAAATGGCGGCTTCGGTGGTGGTGAGTGTTTGAAATTATAGTTTGATAACAAGCGATGGAACAGCTATTTGACATTTAAATTAAATGTCATTTTTCCATTCCTTCTTTTTATTCTTAATCATTGAAATCATTTCCCTTTTCTGTGTAATCTTTGTGCACAAAAAACAGTGGTGGTGCTTGTCAATCTGGAGGAGGTGGAGGTGGCTTCGCTGGTGGTAATTCAATGTCGTAGCTTCAATGAATGTATCAACAAATCCAAATGCATTCTCGACAAATGGGGAAGGTGGAACTTCCTATTTAGGCCTAACTAGAAGTATTCATGAATTATCATTCGTATATCCCGGCTCAAATAGTGCTCATGGATCAGTAATATTAATACCTGCATATTGATGACAAGACAGGTTGTGATTGTCGTTGTGTTACCTAGATGAATATTATCAACGATCATTAGTCGCAAGCATAAAAATAACCTGAAGATGGCAATTAATTAACCCTGATAATTTGACATCATGTGAAAAGTAAGTAAACCGCAAAATTCATATCCGAAAATATTTTGTGTCTTCAATTTATGTATATTTCTATTTGCAGTTATTACGGAACCCTCAAATGATAACTTAATTATGTACATACTCGTAATTCTATCATTTCTACTAGTCGTTGCCCTTCTATTTTTAATGTTGATGTTATGCTTAGTATTATTACTGAGAAAGATTGATTGATCTTCCTTTGCATTTGAGTTTGTTATTCATCAGTATTTTATAGTTTATACCAATTATTAGTTCCAAAAATTTGTACACAAAAAGAAAACTTAATTCAATAAAAATTATTTTTTAATTTTATTGCTTATATTTTAATTGATTTTTTTCAATTTTATTTCATAAATAAATCCATTATTTCCAATTAAATATCTAATAATTCTACATTTCCAAAATAGATAATCGTTTCAAAGAAGACGACAAGCGGCAATGCGCCATAAGATGCTTCTTGAACAAGAAGTTCAATTAAGTCGATTAAGACAAACGAAGATTCAGCTTTAACTAATTTTAATCCAAATTATGGTTGTGATGGAATATTGAATGGTGGAAATGTTGATGTTAAAAGTTTACCGCAAGTTGCACGTGATTTTTGCGACTTGTTAAGTAAGTGTATATTATAATTATTATTAATAGCACATCCATACATACAATTGACGTCATTTAAAAACATTATAAATAATAATATGAATGATTTATTATTTCAGAGCACTCGGTCAAGGTGCATTTGGTGAAGTCTATCAAGGATTATATAGACATCGTGATGGTGATACCGTTGAGATGCCAGTTGCTGTTAAAACATTACCGGAATTTGTCAACTGGACAAGCTGAATCTGATTTCTTAATGGAAGCTTGTAGCGTGGCTAAATTTAATCATCCAAATATCGTACATTTAATTGGTGTCTGCTTCGATCGACATCCACGTTTTATTGTCCTTGAGTTGCTGGCTGGAGGCGATTTAAAGAAAAATTTCTTCGTGAAGGACGCAATAAGCCCGAACGTCCATCACCATTGACAATGAAGGATCTCATATTCTGTTCATTATTGATGTTGCAAAAGGATGCAGATATATGGAAAGTAAAAGATTTATTCATCGAGATATTGCGGCTAGAAATTGCTTGTTAAGTAGTAAAGGACCTGGTCGTGTTGTCAAAAGGTGGGTAAATAGCTATTGTTGCTTATTATTAAGCTAAATATTAAGCCTTAATTTTTAATTTTCATTTCAAGATTTTGGTATGGCTCGAGACATTTGCGGTCAGATTATTATCGTAAGGGTGGAAAGGCAATGCTACCTATAAAATGGATGGTAAGATTTTTTTCATTAGACTTGATAATACAAAATAAGTTCATTGATGCCTACAAAGTTGCAATTTTTCATATTTGACCTTTTCGCGTTTTGTTCTTATCTCTTATTTTAGCCACCAGAGGCATTTTTAGATGGACTTTTCACAAGCAAAAACAGACGTTTGGAGTTTCGGTGTTTTTTTACTGTGGGAAGTATTTTTCACTTGGTCTTATACGCCCACAGGTCTACCAAATCGCGATGTAATGCAACTTGTCACAGGTGGTGGTCGTCTTGGTGGAGTTACTTAATAATCTATCTGTCATCTCAATAACTATCAATAAATTGAAGTCGTAAATTTCATAGATGCACCCAGGATGTCCACCGCAAATTTATCGCATAATGGCAGAATGTTGGAATCCAACACCAGAAGCACGTCCTACATTCTCAGTCTTACTAGAACGCCTTGCGGGCACAGATCCAGAAATTATGAATTCACCATTACTGAGCTTCTTCCGTCTACAATCAATGGAACGTGATGCAAACAATAATGAGACCATCTGAAAATGATGATTTCTGTTTACAAGTTTCCAAACTCATCTGATTATCTAATTCCTTTACCCGATTCACGAGCCATTGCTGAAAGATTGTGGCTTAATGAGGCAACATGTGTTACATTTCCAGACTCACTACCAACATACACACTCACAAATTCAAATAAAATGTCAGATAATAATTGCTGGGAAACGTCTACAAATGCTAACAAGTTGAATAGCTCAGACAGTATTGATGTAAGTATAATCATGATGTAATTTGAAGGTCTGGGTTATGTCCTTTCATTTCTAGTCATTTTCCTTTCTAATTCTTCATTTATAGGATCGTTTGATAAGTCTCGATACCCCAACAACAATTCAACCACCCCATGCATTTTGTAATAGTCCAATTCAGACATTATCGTCAAATAATAACAATAATAAGCCAAATGCCATTACACTCGATCCATCCGCATTGCAGCAAGGCTGTACTAATGTTAAAATGAATGATAACTGTAAATGAAAAGTTGGAAAATGATAAGTCAAAGTACAATGGTGGTACGACAATGGTAATGATGAACAATAATAACAATAACAATAGTAATGGAATGATACCGAAAGATAAGAACTGTAATCAGCCATTCTTCAAATACCCATACAAAATTATAATGAAAAACTTTAAGGAGAATCATGCTGAAATAAGCTGTTAATTTATCAGTTGTGCATCATTACAGGTTGATTAGGAATTTGGAAAAATAGTTCAAAAATGTCCATTAAGCGCATTTACTCTGGATTTAATGATGAATTTTCTATGATTTAAGACTGATTTAATCTAGTCCAAAATTTACGATATTTTTAAGCTGGCTCATTAGTTTTTCGTTAGTTTTGTAACAAAAAAAAAAAAAAATTGTTGAATATTTTTATAGAAATTTTTTAAGGAAAAATTCAGCTCAAAATGCAAAAATTAGTGTAAAATTTTAATTTTATATAAATTCAATTAGGGGATTCAAAAAAATTAATGAAAAATATAAATTAAGGTTAGGTTGTTCTTAGAATTAAAAAAAAAGTCAACTATGTTGTCAGATGAATCCCTGAATTTTTAAGCTTCAAATATCTTAGAAATTCATCAGAAAGTCAAGAGTAGATTGTTAATGAGATTAATGAGTAACGATTATCTATAGGGATGCTGTCTTAGTTGTCAGTAAGGAGTCGATGGTCGGCAAGGGACTGTTCATATTGCACAGAAAGGGATGGGGAGAGGTATATCTGATTTACTTACTAAATTGTTGAGGCACACGTCCTAACAGGCAAAGAGACTGCTTTTAGATAGCGTAGTTGATCTATCTGTATCATGTAAGCATACTCATTGCCTGTTAGGACGGACGTATTTGTCGTGTTTACAGAACGTTTAAAGCTGGGTCTAACTTTCGAAGAACATCTGCAGATCGGAATCTTAAAGAATCTGATACAATGGAAATTCCGAGAGTTATATTTGTTCATTTACGAAAAAAGTTCGTTATCGCTAGCAGGCAAATGACGTGTTGTGACAGAAAGAACAGTATTAGCTGAGAGCAACGGCAATCAGGCTGGGAAGCTAAGTGGTATCGGCGGTATATGTATGAATACGCCTAGATTCTTAGCCTTGGAAGGGGTTATTCTGTAACGTAATAAGTGAACGATCTCACTATCAATGACGGTTAAAATATAATAAAGTTTGAAGTCAACTTGAATTTTGTATGGAGTAGAGTCGATTTCTAGTCACTTTTTACATACAAAAAATCCTAGTCGACTTCGAGCTCAAGAATTAAGCAAAAAAGAATGTCAAGAAAGATTAAAAACTCATATTTTTTGATTAAAAAACAAAAAAAAACAGTGAAATACGTATGGAGACTGAATAGACGAATTTTATGAACATAAAACACACAAAAAATACTATATTTAAAAATATGGAAACTATTCTCTTAGAATGGAATGTAAATTTAAACTAAAAATCACTGCAAAAAATCATGATCACTCCCGTAAGAATGAATGATTATTCCCCCAGTTTAATGCTCAAAAAGGATGTAAGATCACATTTTTTTAATTTAATGCTATAAGCAGGAGAAATTATGACAAAAAATGGTAGTTTGATATGAAAAAAAATTATTTTTATTAAAAGAAAAAAATCATACATATTAAGATATAAAAAAAAAATGATGAAGAAATTCAACAGAAAGCTTTAATTAACCCAAAATGAAAAAAAAAAATATATGACATAAATTTTGACGTGAATTTAAAAAATAATGATGACAAAAAAATAAATTAAATGAATGATTGTATGAATTATAATAAAAACAAGTGTTTTAGCGATAAATTATAATGAAATAATAATAATTATAATAATAATGATAACAATAATGAATATAGTGTAATAAATTAGTTAAAAAGATATTTCGAATAATACATTTGTAATACATTATTCAGAAAAAAATCACAAAAGAATATCCGCATTTAATGGTAACAAATTTTAAGTATTACATGAAAGACGGCAAGATCATATATAAAACTAATTGGACTAACTCAGTTAAATAGAAAATTATAGGAAAATATTTCTGGAAAATTGAAAAATGTTTAAGAAGACTTGATGCAAATCAGCAGATTGAGATGGTCCATGGATCATACCCGATTTGGACTAGACCTAACTTGAATTGGTGGTCTGAAATGTCTAGGATATACTGTAGAGTTTAGATTGTCCTTTTTTAAGATGATTTCGTCAATTCTGTACAAATCAAAAATGTAGCTCCATACTCAATTTACTAGACTTCGAAGTAAACTTGGGCTTTGTGCTTAAATATCAAGTCAAATATGTTTGACTACCTACAAAGCTCACACTTGAAGTCGACATCTTCCAGCAGCTCACTTTGGCAAATTTCACGTTTTGCCGTATTGTCTCGCTCGGGTTACTTTCACATTGCTAGATGTTGACAACGTCAATATGATCCCGAGTAGACTTCTGACAGCTGCGGAATTTAGATTATTAATTTCCACATTCTAATTAATCCACAAATTAAATTTAAATCTCAGACTAAAGCAAAGAATTCAAAATTTTTGATCAAAATTATGTTTGAATTTTGATCATAAATCTTGCATCCTTTCGATGGTTCCACTGAGATTTAAATTATATTTCCTTAAATTCTAAGATCTCTAAAGGCTTGCATTGGACTGATAATTGACAATTGATATCCAGAATTAGAGCAACCTTCAGGTGTTATCTAAGCTCGGGTGACTCAAATGACGTCACATGACGTCCGTAGATCACAATTGATCTATAGGACCGGTCATCATAAAAGCAAATAGACTTCAAGCATTTTTCAATTTTCTCTACTTTCAAATTTAAAACCTCATCCAAATCAACCAAAAAAAGAAGTAACAAAACCAAAAGAATTTTCATCTGATAAACAATTTAAATCCAAAACTAGTGTATCGGGTAGAAACCCAATGCGGATATATTCACACCGTCCGATAAAAAGTCTCAGGGTAGGGCTTCGCTTGGCACATGTTTGAGGGATCAAGCTAGCAGGGTAGGCTGCTTCGCTTGGCGAATGTTTGAGGAATCAGGTCCCAGCGGGTAGGGCTGCTTCGCTTGGCAAATTTTTGAGGGATCAAGCTCACCGTTTGAGGAATCAGACTCCAGGGGTAGGCCTTCGCTTGGCAAATGTTTGAGGAATCAGGCCCAGGTAGGCCAAGCTTTGCTTGGCAAATGTTTGAGGAATCAGGCCCAGTGGGTAGGCCAAGCTTTGCTTGGCAAATGTTTGAGGAATCAGGCTCCAGTGGGTAGGCCAAGCTTTGCCGGCAAATGTTTGAGGAATCAGGCCCAGTGGGTAGGCTGCTTCGCTTGGCAAATGTTTGAGGAATCAGGCTCCAGGGTACAAGCTTTGCTTGGCAAATGTTTGAGGAATCAGGCTCCACAGAAGCTTGCTTGGCAAATGTTTGAGGAATCAGGCTCCAGTGGGTAGGCCAAGCTTTGCTTGGCAAATGTTTGAGGAATCAGACTCCAGGTAGGCTGCTTCTGCTTGGCAAATGTTTGAGGAATCAGGCTCTAGTGGGTAGGCCAAGCTTTGCTTGGCAAATGTTTGAGGAATCAGGCTCCAGTGTAGGCTGCTTCGCTTGGCAAATGTTTGAGGAATCAGACTCCAGGGGTAGGCCAAGCTTCGCTTGGCAAATGTTTGAGGAATCAGACTCCAGCGGGTAGGCTGCTTCGCTTGGCAAATGTTTGAGGAATCAGGTCCATGGGTAGGCCAAGCTTTGCTTGGCAAATGTTTGAGGAATCAGGCTCCAGTGGGTAGGCCAAGCTTTGCTTGGCAAATGTTTGAGGAATCAGGCTCCAGTGTAGGCTGCTTCGCTTGGCAAATGTTTGAGGAATCAGGCTCCAGTGGGTAGGGCTGCTTCGCTTGGCACATGTTTGAGGGATCAGGGTCTAGTGGGATAGGCTGCTTCTTGCTTGGCAAATGTTTGAGGAATCAGGCTCAGTAGGTGGCTAAGTCGCTTGGCAAAAGTTTGAGGAATCAGGGCCCAGTGGGTAGCCAAGCTTCTGCTTGGCACATGTTTGAGGGATCAGGCTCCAGTGGGATAGGCTGCTTCGCTTGGCAAATGTTTGAGGAATCAGGCTCCAGTGTAGGCTGCTTCGCTTGGCAAATGTTTGAGGGATCAGGCTCCAGCGGGTAGGACAAGCTTCGCTTGGCACATGTTTGAGGAATCAGGCTCTAGTGGGTAGGCCAAGCTTCACTTGGCGAATGTTTGAGGAATCAGGCTCCAGTGGGTAGGCCAAGTCCTTGGCTCAGGCTCCAGGGATAAGCTTCGCTTGGCAAATGTTTGAGGAATCAGGCTCCAGTGTAGGCTAAGCTTCGCTTGGCAAATGTTTGAGGAATCAGGCTCTAGTGGGTAGGCCAAGCTTTGCTTGGCAAATGTTTGAGGAATCAGGCTCCAGTGTAGGCTGCTTCGCTTGGCAAATGTTTGAGGAATCAGGCTCCAGGGTAGGCTAAGCTTCGCTTGGCAAATGTTTGAGGATCAGGCTCCAGGTAGGCAAGCTTCGCTTGGCAAATATTTGAGAGGATCAGGCTCAGGGGGTAGGCTGCTTTGCTTGGCACATGTTTGAGGGATCAGGCTCCAGCGGGTAGGCTGCTTCGCTGGCAAATGTTTGAGGGATCAGGCTCCAGTGTAGTGAGGGCTGCTTCGCTTGGCAAATGTTTGAGGAATCAGGCTTTCGGGTAGGCTGCTTCGCTTGGCACATGTTTGAGGGATCAGGCTCCAGTGGGTAGGCAAGCTTCGCTTGGCAAAAGTTTGAGGAATCAGGCTCCAGGTAGGCTGCTTGGCAAATGTTTGAGGGATCAGGTTCCAGCGGGTAGGTGAGGAATCAGGCTCCAGCGGGTAGGCTTTAAATATTTTTCGTAATTTTCATACAATGTTCAAAGTTTCAAAAAATCATAGAAAACATTGATTTTGATATTTTGTATGAAAACGAAAGTTTTTTGCTTTTTTAGAAGCAACGGCTGTTCCTGGCATGCCCAAAATCTAATCAGCTCTTCTATAGAGCAGCACGGATCGATAGCAAAAAACTAAAAGTCTCTACGATGTCTCGTTATTGAGATTTCTTGCTGATTAACTTGTTTGTTTGCTTGTTTGTTTGCTTGTTTGTTTGTTTGTTGCTTGCTTACAGAAAGTGAATTTTTTGATTTTCTCGGCAACGCCTCAACCAATTTCAAATCTGTTTTTTGATTATGGTGAGGAATTCCAGGCACAAACTTTTGCGATAGAACAAAACTTGCCGTTGTGCTTAGTTTTGCCGAAAAATCCAAAAACTGATTTTTCAATCTGAACAAATTCAATACATTCACACGTGAATACGGTGTGAATAAAAAAAAATACAAGAACAAAAAAAAGTTTAAAAAAGAATTGCAATAGAAGTAACGCTGAAAATAGAAATTTAACTCCACAAAAGATACAAAAATGGAATATATTCACAGTGTAATAATAAATATATTTACATAATAGTACATAGAAAACAGTCAAGTACCGTGAAGATTCATTCATTCATTCGCTCATCCATTCATGCAAAAAAAAATACAGAACAAGAATTACATTGCGACATAAAATTTTAAGAAGAAATTTTCTGAATGTTCTCTAAAAAAAACATAGTAAATAATCACATCTATTAAATGATAACTATCTGGAGGATATCCATACATAAATATGCGAAAACAAAAATGAAATTAGAGTTGGTACTTGAGGTGTTTTGATAGGATTTTTAATTAAAATTCTAAATATGATTCAAGTGACACGTAGTAGTCAAATTCCGTCGAAATGAGGCAATATTAACCTTCACGATGACATCAGCAAGCATCGCCGAGTTGACAAAAATACGATATAATTAGTTATTGTCTAGATAATGTCTAGTTCTAACGTATTATTTTGACCACTCGAGATATATTGATCCTTTTGTCGTTTTCCTGTCAACAAGACGACAAAGCAGTGATCTGGCAATCATGTAGTATCGCTCGTAGCTTTAAGAGTAATCGATTTAGAGGTATTGAACTGATTAACATTATCAAATTTAAGCAAAAATTGATTTGTCAAAATCACGTCCTTAAATGGGTTTTTGGATAGCAAAATATGTGATCCAACTCTTCTACCTTATCATGTTGACAAAAATTCACGAAATGCCTTAAACATGGGTTATACACACGATAGTGTCTGACCGTGAGCATTTGATGTAAAATACCTTCTTGGAACTGAATCCACACATTTATTAAATAACTAAATTACAAATTATTTGTCTGCAGACTAACAACTCGGCCACAAAAATTTTTTTTGGAATTGAAAGATGTTCCTCTATATGACTTGAGTAAGCAGAGCTCTCAATGATCTGATAATATCCTGACTAGTTCAGGTTCGGGCTAGTCAAACGAATGTCTGAATCGAACTTGACCAATCATGATGAAGTTCCGCAAATGTCAAGTTTATAATCAGACATACGATTGACTATTCGTAGTCTGTTATAATCTAGTATACATACTTCGCAGACCATACAGATCAATCATGGTCCTTGACCTTTCATAGATGTCGCTTAAGGCTACTAGCTACTAGAGTATAATAATTATAATAATGAAGAGTATTGAATATTATAGAATTTTTTTAAAACCCCACCAAAACCCCCAAGTACCGACCCTAATTGACTTAAAATTTTCAATTAAAAAACGATATATATTGTGAAAAAAAAAAATATTGGTCTTCATGTAATAAATGGAAAGATGAATTGATATAAAAAATGAAAAAAATATAAAATTGTCCAAAAATACAACAAAAAAAAAAAATGTGTAAATAATTTTATAAACGGGTAAATTTAACTTAAAAAGAAAAAATTGAGAGCATGATGAAAGAATTTTTAAAGTCTCACAGCAAGGAAATGGCAGTATTGCAAATATCTGATGACATATTGCAGACATTTGCCTCAATTCTATAAGTTTTCTTATTATTTACTCAAAAAGGACTCTTCATTTGTTTATGGAATGAGGGAGTTGAGTTTCTTTTTCTTCTAGCACATCCGCTAACCTTCAATTCTTTGAAATTCTCATCAATCATTCATTACATAAAAGAAAAATAACTCGTTGACCTTTTTCTGGTTAATGTAACTTCCACCTACACACAAAGAAAAAAACTTAAATGTCATGTGTAATTTGGAAGAAATCAGGCCTACTTTGTGTAATGGTAATTCAATGAGTAGCTGCATTGGAATTTACTTTGTATAATTACAGAGTCTCGTGAATAGATTTTTCTCAGAATTTTATACGTGAAATGTCATGAACATGCTATAATTTTGTTGATATATATAATATTATATTTACTTTTATAAAGTCTCTGTAGACTGTAGTACTCTGCATTATCTGAGAGTGATATTTAGCTTTTGGGAGTTTTAAATTCGTACGTCATGAGCATTTTTACATTTTTTATTTTGTCATGGCAGTTACGTCATACTTTGATCATATATATACTTATGATGCGAAGATGTTACGTATGTTAAATTTGAGATCTGTAGTATATTTGTTTTCATTTCTTCGTCTCTGTGGATTTTGGAGATTCTATTTTACTGATATAATACTGTTATGTTAAAGATAAATATGTTAAGGAGCTGGAAGGAAATTTTCTAATTTTGCTTCATTTTTTACAATTTTTCATCAAAACTTTTCAACGTTTTTTAAATGAGAATTAATTAATTTAAAATAATAAATTGAAACAATATTCAGGATAAATCCTCGACTCTACCTTTTGGTCTCTAATCAGAGTGTAGCTTAGGTACCGAAAGACATAAGACAGATTCCGCTAGCGTCATAATTAAGACTCTGACCTTATTTCATATTGTGTGCCGCCAAAAAAATTTCTAGGAATGTGTCGTACCATCAAACACTTCCTGGAAAATTCTCTTCAATTTGCTAAGGTTTTTCTTGAAAGAATTCCAAAACATACTTACTTACTTCCTTGACGAAGGCGCACAAAGGCCCATTTCCGCATTTAGAGTTCGTCGGAAGCTGGATCTTTCTTTAGATAACTTCTGCAGGTTTCGAATTCTCTGAAATTTTGCATCGTTGCTCACACAGGGATCCCATGAGCTCTTTGGTTTACCTGGTGATCTTTTTCCATCCAGAAAGTCACGTACTTACTGGAACTGGCTTTACTTAAACTTAGGATATTATACAAAGGCCTTCCATTTGACTTTATTGCTGGCCACATCACAAAGCTTTTACGCGCATTACTGTTCTACGTCAAGTTGCTTTTGGAGCACCAGAGCGATTTTTTTCTTGTGGATCCACCCAAGCGCGGTAAAAACGACACTTTCTCTAGTCCATCCCACTTGAAAGCTCACGACACTTTGTCTAGTGATCCAGAATTTGACCAGTTGTCCAAAACACTAATCAAATTTTAGTGATCCATACAAATAAAATTCTGGCTGCGCGTCTGGTGTCGTGACTCCAAAAAGGTTGTGCACCACTGTTGTGGATATAACAAGCATTCCTATAGTGTACACATCTGTAGACCGACTCCCAAAAATTTCTATTTTATCGAAAATAATTAATTTCTGTCTTAATTCACAAAAAATGTATTTTTCCAACAAGAAAAATTGCACACAGGGTAAAAATTTCTCAACTTTTTGTTTAAAATCAAGAATCTTTAGTTTTCAATTTGATTATAAAAATGTAGGGTTTGTCCAAAAATTGCAGACCTGCAGCCTTGGATCAGCTATAAGAAAAAGCCGAAAAATGCAGGCCTGCGCATCTAAAATGCACGAAGTGCAGATTTAATTGAAGCCATTGCCACACAATTTTAAGGCAAAGTCAAATAAATGCAGGTAATGCAGGCCTGTAGCCATGGATGAAGTAAAAGATACAATCGAAAAATGTAGGAATTGCAGCTCTGCAGTGCTTAGCCGAACCCTATAAAAATGACAAAAAATGTCAAAATGAGAAAAAGTTATAATTTATAAAAATATAATTGTTAATGCATGAATGGTCAAAATTAAGAAAAAGCAGACAAAAACATGAACGTATTGCCAGTAAAATAAGGAAGTAAAAAAAACTATTATAGATGCATAAAATGCTGTATGTTAATACACGTGAGGAAGATCATACATCAAAATATATAAAAAAATGTGAAATGGATGAGTAATAAAAAAAAAATAATAATAAATATAATAATAATAATAATATTTTAATGTATTATTGAAATGTATTTCGTAACGAAAACAAACAAAAAAGGGAGAAAACCGCTCTTTTGTACATTATTGTAGCATTTAAGAAGATTGAAATGAGACAAAAAATGGAAATTTTAGCTCAATAAGGTCAAAAACTATCCACAAAAAAACAGGCAGGATTATGTGAATGGAAGTAAATCACATAGAAAAATTGATAATCCCAAATAGTGTCATAAAAAGTTTAAATGTTTAAATAATGAAGACAAGAAACTATTTTTGAATGACAAATAAGAAAAAATTTTAAGTTCTTCTCACTTTTAACTATCGAGACTTTATTTTGTAATTTAGTTGATTTTTGTGTACGAATAAGTTCTTTTTTAGGATGAAACAAATTAGAAAAATATTTTTACAAATTTTTTAATATCTATCAAAATTAAGTGCATATTTAATTCATGCAAAAATGCATTATAAAAAAATGAAAGAAAACAACAACGAAAATTTTGAAAAATTTAATTAAAAATATATATCGCCTTTTAATAATAATTAATGATAGTTTTTCGATAATGATAATTTATGGGGAAATGTCCTTTGGTGCTGATTTTGATTCTTTGCTTAGTTAAATTTATTTACAAATTCAATCAAACTTAATTAAATATTATCAATTAAAACTAATCGTTCTCCAAATGTTTTACTTGCCTTATGTCTCCAGACTGAGACATGGCCCATACGTTGTCATGGAAGAATGGTCATGATTTAAAGAGTCCCTGGCCTTAACTTTGAGGAATTTCCTCATAGTCTTTGTCTCGGTCCCAATTTCTGTCTTGAAAATTCGTCGAGACTTTGTTAAAGATTTATTAAAACTTATACTCGCAAATATACTCAAACATAGGATTTTCAAGATAAGTAAGTGTCAAATTTCAATTCCTAACAATACCTTACCCACATTGTAGGCTGACTGACAGAGACTTATTCAATTGATCGGTACAAGCTTTTCATGACTGCCAGATAGTGATCACATAGCATCTAAATGGCAATTTTTACGGCAAATAACAAGAAACTTGTCACTTGGACGTCATATCTCAAGCACTTGGCTGCCATAAATAATTGGGCAATCAAGTCGACTCGAATTTTTAGAGAAAAAGTCGAGCCAAGTCGACTTGACTGTCTATTTAAGGACGAAATTCTGAGAAAATAATCTCAAAATCCTCTCTAAATTTTTGGGCTTCACATTAAACTGATTTGCTGAGATTCTATGACGTCACCGTTCTGACGTTAAAATGCTCAATTTAAGCAGTGAAAAATCAAACTATTGAAGTGCATTTCTAGACTAAAGTGCTGACTATGCTAATTCTGTTTTAAAGCCAGGAGACACTTTTATGAAAATTGTAACAATTGTAACAATTTTTTTACGATTTTTGAAACAAAAAAACTTAAAAATTGGGAAATTTTTGAAAAATAAAACGTAAAAATTGTAAAGTTCGCAATTTATTACGTTAATTTGTCATCACCCCGAGTGAACAAAAATACGTTGTAACAGTTTGATGGCAAGAAATTGTCAGTTGATGACTAGTTCAAACGTATTTTTGTTCATTCGGGTACATGTTTGTTTTGGTATAGATTAATTTTTAAAATAAAGTAACTAAACAAAGAATCCAAATCAGACTTTTAAGACATATTTCCCATAAAAGAACAGTTCCTAAGTTTCATTCTCAAACTGTCTCTCTCATTCTTCAACAACAAATAAATTTTAAACTTTTTTAAGACTTAACAATTTTTTGTTTACAAAATTTTTATCATAATTTCGAAGAAACAAAAAAAGAAGAAAAAGAAGTAAATTGATCTATAGGAAAATAGGTATTAATGAGTGTGATATATGATTATATTGATATATTGATGAATTCTACTAATATGTCAAAAAAAAATATGGATGAAAAAAAAATATTAGTTGTTTTAATAATAACAATTACTCATACTTGGAGAAATGCTGTTATCAATTTGATATATATTATATACTTTTTATGTTCACAATCACATAAATTTTATATCGATGAAAAACAAAAAAACAAACAAAAAATGAGATGAGAGAAATATAAAATGCGGAAAGGTACATAAAATGTTTGGAAGTAAAAAAAAAAATTAAAGCTTTCGGTTACTAAATTCCAAAAAAAAAAAAACCTTGAGAGAAAAATTCTTTCATATAAAAAAAAAATGAGAAGAAATTGAATGAAAAAATTGTTAAAATAAATTGAACGTTAAAAAAAAAGAATGGAAAATATGGAAAGAAAAATGTTTATTGTACTTAAATGATAATGAAAAAAAAAATTAAAATTATCTCATAAACTAATAAAAGGATATATTTATAAATACAAAAACAAAAAACCCACGCATTTTTGATAATATAGTTTGGAAGCGTAGCCTTAAGATCTGGAACACATCATACACCCCCTCAAAAATATTCCTTTTAGTAAAGTAAAAAATTTATTTTTGTAGGTTTCCCGCAAATTTCCCGGAAAGCACAAGGCACAAAAAATGGAAAAAATGGAAAATTCGATTCAAAGTAGACTTGAATTTAGCCTGAGGCCAGAGCGACGTTGGCGTACCGCTGGATTTTCTAAAACGTTTATGTGCCTTTTTGATCTTAAGTTACTCTACATTTTAATTCATATCAGAATTGTATTCATGCAGCTACTTGCAATGAGAATAAGAATCATAGAAAAATAGTGTTAATTTGTCCACCCTTACATATCACTTGGTAAGGTGTAAGTCACGAAAATTGGTGTTGAATTCTTACTATCATATTGGGTTCATATCCCAAAAACAGCTTAGTAATTTATTAGAAGTTTAGATACTTCAGCTTTCAGAAATTTAGATACTTTCATGTACAGCATTTTAAGATGTAAAACTAAGAATTGAACAAAGTGGGTTGAGAGAACGAGTCCATGAATGATGTAGTTAATAGACGAGAAAAAATTTGAAAATGCTATGGGTGTCTTCAAAGGATTTTTACTGGACACGAATTCATAGGTAGAGTTTCCAATTGGCCGCAGAATTCACATAAGTGCCCCTGTTCAACCCGATGCAGGGTACATGCAGAACTGTAGCCATCAAGCTGGTTAGAATTATCCGACCAAGTGGTAAAGCGACTTGGCTTAGTGATACAGCCATATCGATGGGCGTGGTGGCATTATTTCAGACGACCTGTGCCGAAGTCGGCATTAAATTAAGTTGCGTTGCAAAGCTGATTTACTTGACGGTAATTAAAGAACTCTTCTACGTGGATCATGATAGCAGTCTTAAGGCAAAATTGACAGCTGTCGATAGAGATAGTAGTGCACTTGGTCAATCGTTAAATTGGAAGTGGTAGCCATAAATTTTCAAGTAAGTCAAAGTAGCTTAACTTATTTACTGGACATTCAAAATTTATATAACTAGAGTTTCAAAACTTTAGTTTCTGCTATAATTCATATTTTTGATTCCGTTGCATAGGTATTTATTGCATCTAATTTCTTTCTAGAATTTCCATAAAAATTCTCAATCTTGAACTACGTCTTTCAATATATTTTCAGGCTAAATTCCTTCGAAATTTGATCTCCATACAAAAATAATTTTAAAACTTTTTTAATAAATTGAGGTCAGATAGTTAAATTCGAAACAATAAGCAATTAATTAAAAATTTAAACTATAGATCTAGTTATTTATGAATATTATTAAGGAATTAATGGATCGTTTGTGCCAAAATTAATGATTTTCTTGTTAATTTTAATGTGATTCATTCTTTCTTAATATGAAGCATAAACCATCGAAATATCACTCCCTAGACATCTTCAAATATTCTCTTAGTTGATTATGGTTACATAAAGATTACGAAGATTTATTGAGAAGATTTACGCATTAAGGATATCCAAGACACAAACCGTATACATTTCTGAATTCGCCTGATACATTTTGAGCAAAAATGTGTCTTGGCTAAATATATCATGTGTTTCTTCTTTTTCCTTTACATTTAAATTTATTTTACTACATTCAACTCATTTTTATTTTTTTATCCTCAAAGCGTACGCAACAAAATATTGTTTTTATTAGCGTATACTCAGAGGTAATAATAAGAAAGGAAGAAATTTTCTTAAGTTGTAAAAGAATACAGTAGAATTATTTGCCTGATGTTTCTTAAATCTTAAGAGGTTTTGTGTTCAGATGATGAAATTCTTTAAGATCCTGTATAGCGTAGCTTGTATTCATGGGGGAAAGTTTGTTTGCAGAACGGTATTGAATTTAATAAGCTTTGTATGAATGTACAATTTAAGTTACATAGCTTGAGACAGCATATAATATTGTATGGAAAAGTAATTTTGATTATTTAAGTCGATGGTGAACAACCTGTTTACAGCTAAACATTTTATTGGAAATGCAGTCTCAGTCAAGGTCAATCTACCATCAAGATGTGCCGTAAAAAATTAAAAGTTGCCCACCTCAGCTTTAAAGCAAAAAATGCGATAAGAATGATTTTGACAGATAAGGTACAGTTACTGTGCAACTATGTTTAATGCTCTTTATGAGTATTGGACAACATGTGGCTGGGGGGTGTGCTTACATGCGTACGTATTTGTAATTCTGTACACACAGGTTGCGTAAGCCGCTTAGTTAAGATGTAATTATGTCAAGTTTATCTAGTACCGAATGTTCCCTAATTGAACTTGTGTGCTCTGCACAAGATGAATGTCAAACTATTTAAGAAGTTTCCAAGTATATCTTTATCCATAAAAACCCACAAGTAAATAACTTTTTGATAAGTATGCAAGCCACAAATTCGAGACAAGACTTCCCACGTAAAGAGTTTGGTTATTGTCACACCAACTCGTTATATGTATTCCACGGAAAATCAAAATCTCAATGTTGAGTCAGATTTTGAATGGAAATGGGCCGAAAACAACTGTCACGTTTCTGTCAATTCATCTTCAAATAATTTTGATATTTTGCCATTAATACCCGAACAACACAAATGAAGAATGCTCCATCATGGAGTCTATCTCCTAAATTTCTTTTATAACAACTAATGCCGGAGCCTATTTCGCTATTTCATTTGAGTAGATCAGTTACGACAACGTAACATTACAATAGCGACTATGTTGCACAACCCAGAATTGAGATAGACATCCATGCATATTGAATTCTCATAATATATTCACATGTTGCTAAAAATAATTGCCAATAACCTCAAATTAATCCTCCTAAATCTAAAACTTTTCTTTACGTCAAGACAAATTTTCAGATTCCTAAAATAAGGAACTTCCTAAGTTATAATTAACCTCAAAACTTTCTGTATAACTAAAGTCATAAAGCTATTCTAAGAACAGCAAAAATTTACAGATAAGAACAGATTTAATATCAAACAGGAAGAGCTGATGTGCTTTATCTCATATATTGCAGTAAGATTCATTCCCAGATGAGAACCCTTTGTAAAAATGTAAAGATATGAGATATGAAGCAGGAAAAACTTTATTGCACATCTCAGGAAAACTGTAATATAAACTTTATCTGATACAATAGAAGTTAATGAAAAATATTTGAATCCATTCATGTATGAAAGCTGCTGAAACATTTGTTCAACCTGCTTCTTTATTTAATTTAACACAAATCATCTGTTTTTCTGTTTCCTATGATCATACCACAATAGAAAGTTATAATACCTAATTTTGCAAAATCAAAAAGTTATTAAAGTCTACTCATGTCAGCTTTAAACTTTCTTTAAAAATATATAAGCCTTTTTATAGGTCAATATTGTTGAGAATTTTGATACTGCTCTGATGGGAGTTCTATTGTCTCACATGAGAAAATTACCCGAGCAGCACAATTCGGAAAAATTGTGTAAAAATGGGTCAAAATCAGATTACAGTAGCGTCAAGCAACTTAATACGCCAGGACAAAAAAGAACATGCTAATGAGTATGCTCTCAGAATTGAGCTCGAGTGGACGAGTGGCCCGAGTAAATAAGTCATAACTAGTTAAAGGCAAGTTAATGTCTATTTGAGGACAATTTTTCATTGTCAGCATACTCGGACAGTATGCTTAATTATATTGATCGAGTATAAGCAGTTATATAGGTGAAATGATCCTCATTGACTGTTAGGGGAAGGCGATGTAGCAAATACGTTATGCTGTTCAGGTTAGAAGTTGTTTATAAATGACGTTTGACTTATAGGACAATGAAGGTACGGACCAAGTCCTATTCTATAGGGATTAGACAAAAGTATCCCTAACAGTTAATGAAACCGCTTTTAGGTACCATAATGTTCATTCTGTACCATTAAAGCCATGCTCTTTGTCTATTAAGGTCTTGGAAGGCTGTGCAACAACAAACATACTGAAACATGTGTGCCTAGAATAGACCAAGATATGGGTCATAAACCCACATTTACAATCCATAATAAATTTATAACCCCGATTTTTTGTAAATACATGCAAAATGTCTCATGAACAACTTTTTTTTGCTTCTTCCATCCACCCCTAAAGGTTCATCATTCATAATATATGAATTGAAGAAGGTGGAAAAAGTCAAACAGAAGTGATAGAAAATTTAAATAAGAAAATATTGAGAAACTTTTTGATCATATCGTCTTAAAAAATTGATGATAATGCTGATATACATTTGCTGTTAAAAAGTTTAAGAATAATATTGTTGGAATATTAGGATTGATGGAAGTAAAATAATGTAATGTAAGGAACGGGAGCTTGAATTTAATTAAAGATTCAGAAAATTATACATTGTTGCAGGTAAATAGGAAGAATTATTTTTTTTTTTCAAGGTTATCAAGGAAGTGGAAGTTAATTTGGTGAGGATGTACGTAAAATAAGTTGTTTTGAAGCTTGTTTTAATTAAGTCACCACTTGCTCCCAGTATTGTAAGTGCCTTAACAAGGATTGTGACCTGAAAGACACGAATGAAAAAGAGGAATGGAACAGATAATTTAGGGCTCCGTCTATGGAATGGCACCTACTTTACTTTATCATACTCTATAGGACACGGCATTCGGTTTCATGACATTTTCAAAAATTTTGGCAGCACACTATTGCACACTATACCACTTCCTTAGTCCAAATCATAAACTTGAACTGTTTATGGAAGTTTCTGCACCTCTGCATTGAGTCTGACAAGAGTTCATATGAAATTGAACATTTTCGTTCAAGACGCAGAACCCTCATTACCTTGAAAAGCGACTAAATGTCTCCACACATGCCTCATACCCTTCCTTAACAACTTCAACAATTTATTCAAAATTGAAAACCAATCAGTCAATCAATTATCGTGATTTCAATCGACAAATTTTTATTGTAAGCTGATCCTTACCCTTAAAAATTTACAACCCATAAAATCAATCATCGAAGGTTAAACATTTGAGGCAGAAAATTGCCAACCGAGACGAAAATCTCTCTTGAAAATAATTTTACAGCCTGAATGCTTCTTCTTATTTAAATGACATACTTAATGACTTTTTGAATTTAGTTTTTTTTTCAACTTTAAGAAAAGTTTGCTTAATTTTTTGTTCACACTTTATATTCATAATATTAGATAACAAGAAGAGAAGTATAAGCAGCAAGTGACATATCTCCTTAGAATTCATTCATTTCATCTTCAAGAAAGTTAAAATCTCAAGCATAGAAAGTTTCTCTCAACATCTGTCATTTCTTTTAAAAGTGTCGCAGATGAAGCAAGAATAATTTCACCTTCTTCCTTTTTAGACTGTTTTAAGTGAAGCAAAAATTGTTGATTCTTGAAGCTTTAATAAGTGCAAATAAGGAACAGCAAAAATATAATGAAGTTCAAACTTTGATGTATTTAAATTTTATACTTTATGAGCTTGCATGCATTGATTTGAGTGAGATGGGCTGTTTCTAGGCTCCCTAATGTTTGTAAATTTATCAGAATACCTGAACAGACAAAGAACATTTACATCAGTATACTCATGAGCACGCTCATTTAAGTGAGTACCTTCATTGTCCAGTAGTATCTGTTAGCAAACATCTAAATATGCTTGAATCAAGTCAGTGCAACTTATGTTTTCTCGCTGTCAAAATCGAGATATCACGGGATTTCCAATTAACAGCTTATCTATGTTAGTTTATCGATTTTTGCTGTTTATCGGGACCGGGATTTCGAGAAAGCACTTATTACCTTTATGAAAGTGAAACACGATTTTGTGCCTATTCAAGGCAGACAGAAAAA
>NW_027226228.1:0-21803 GCF_022539635.2 Chironomus tepperi
ATAAATAGATCTCCCAAAGGCAATAAAATTCTAAAAGAGTCTCTGTCTTGTTTTTTTTTTGTCTATTAAATTCACATTTCATTTCGATTTTTGTTTTTGTTACTTTTTTTTTTATTTTTTATGTTTTTCTTACGTGTCTAATGAGAATGGGAAGAGAAACTATACTTTTTTGGATGTGATTTTGAGGTGATGCTTGTGTGTATGTGTGTGGATTAATGATGATGATGATTGCGATGGTTTGACTGAGGCTGTGATGGGCAACCTGTGTGTCGCGACACACTAGAGTACCTTCAAAAATATTTGAAAATGGCATGAACCGTATGTTCCTGTCGAGGCTAATCATCAAGGTGTAAATCAAAAATTAATGATTGCCCACCACTGGACTAAGGTTTGATCCTAGGGTGACCATCCTGGATCAATCCTAGACATCCAAATAGCACTAAATCGGTTAATCGATCGAAAAATCCAACCTCAATTCGACGTAATTCTGATTTGATGTCGAACATGTCTTAAATCCGACCTAATGCCAGTGTTACGCTGAATTTTGGATTGATTAACTGACTAATCCTATTCAAAGTTCCACTAAGTATGTTCCATGCACAGATATGATGTTCATAGTTCTTAGCTTCAAGCAAGCTTGTGTCTTAATTTCTATGATTTCTATGGTTGTGGTACATTGCGATACGGTAATTGATATACTTGTCCCGTTTTTAGTGTCACTAGTGCCTCGGCTTAAGTGCGCTCCAAAAATATTAGATTTTGCATCACTAAACTAAACTAATCAGTGCCTGTTCCACTTAGGCAACCCCCAATCATCACCAAAGCAGCATCGCCCTTAATCCCCATTCAACCCACACAGCAGCATCCCTCAAATATTGTCACACATCCCAAAAAGTCTCCTAAAAAGTCAACCATTTAAGACAGTTGATCATTGCAGTTATTATAAAAAAATATTTATTCTAATATAAAAATTCCTTGTCTTTCCTTCCTTTTTTTGTGATATAAATTTATGTATAAAAAAATATTATATCTTGATTTAATATTAAAAATAGTTTGATGATTTGAGAGATGGTTTTGGGGGGTTTTTTGAGAGTTCTTGGGGGGATTTTGTAGGGAATTGAGTAATAGATTTGGGTTTTGATGGATTTTTGAGTAGGAATTAGCGACTAATCGATCAAAAATCTAGAAGTATGACTTGTGATGAGATTTAGTGTCGAAATTGGTTAAAATTGGTGATACCAATCGATAAATTCGGTTTGAATCTGGCTCAGAGTCGATATATCGATGTATATCATGCAAAATTTAATTCGAATCCTGCAAGACGCCAGAGTCATACCAGCTTGATTTCAGATTTTAGATCGATTAATCCCAGGTTGAGAAATTAGACGGTATCGGCTATATTTATATAGAATACCGCGGTGTTTGGCGGTATTTAGCGGTATCTGTATGGATACTGCGGAGTTTTTCAGCCTGGGATTAATCGACTTGTGCTATTCGGGATTTGTATTGCAATTTTAATGGAAAATTTCTATAAATTGTCAATTTAGCAATAATTTTGAGCACAATTTCAGACTTAACCTTAAACTTTTCAGAAAATTTCAATTAGTTAACTTCAAAATATATCCAAAAAATCAAAATCAAAATCCCCCAAAAACTCAAAATGAAGCTTGGAATTGATCAAGAATTGACCAAAAGTCATTGTCAAAAAAATTGATTTATTAAAGAATTGACAGGACTTAATTAAAAAGCAGCCTTTGCTGTAGTTTGGACTCCAGATAAGTTGTCGCTCACTTATTACGTAATAGTCTTAGAGGGGGTCGGTATAGAGGGGAGTCGTCTTACAGGGGATTGTCTTAGAGGGAGTCATCTTATAGAGGAAGAAGGTTGTGAATCAATGAAAAATCAAGTGTCCATTGATATTAAGTAACGGAAAGGGAGAGGAACAGTCAAAAAGTCGATGATGATGACTGTCAAGTTCAATATAAAGTGACTCTCAAGTGACTGTCTCCTGATTGTCAAGTGACTCTCAAGTTATTGTCAAATTGCCGTCAAGTGACTGTCTTGTCGATATTTTACATTAAGTAATAACTGAACGGTCCCCAAAGCCCTGTCAATTCTGCCTGAATCAATCAATTCCCCAACCCAAACCCCTCAATGCCCCCCCAAAACCATCTTCTCAATTAATGAATATCAAAATTGACAGTAAAATAGTTTAAAAATTTTTTTAGCACATTTTTAATTCTTTTTCGATGGAACTGTAATAGACTTTGCGAGTTCAGCGAGTACATCCTTATAAATGATTGGATCCAAATTACGTCCAAGCATATAAATGATCCACCAATCACCAATATCAACCTTATTTGACACGGATATGGCAATTTCTCTTGGCACCATACGATTTCTGGCATTTAATACTCTAGCACGAATTGATGGCACAAAAATGATGAGAAGACGATAAATTACTAGACCGATGAGCATGGCAAGGAGGATTAAATACCAGAACCAGATGAATATGTAAGTTTTTTCGTTAACTAAAAATAGACAAAATTTAAAATTTTGAATTTTTAACGGTTTTTTTAAATTCAAATACCAATATTTAACGGCAAGATGCACAAACTGTCATGTTTTTGGATTGATCCAGACGCACCAAATTTATGGAAAATACATTTTGTGACACGTGGGAACACATAGACCATTGGATCGACTCGATTCTCTTGTGGCTGATCTGAGTATTTAAGTACCCTAAAAAAATAGTTCAAAAATGTGAAAAATTGACTTAATTTTAATTAATTTCAATTAACTTTACCGCCATCCGTAATCAGCAAACTCTCCGTCAAAGAACTTATTCATTAGAATTAATTGAATGATGATATTGACTAAGCACAGGAACTCACAGAACCAATAACGAACGGCATAGAGTTTATGACGCTATAAATAGAAGCAATTAGTACATCTGGCAATTAGAAGATTGTGATTAAATTTACCTTCAAATGACTCAACATGTAGTCAATCAAGGCATGCTTCTTGGCCTGCTTTTCATCCTCACGGCAGATACCTAGGTTGAGATTCATGGCGATTGTTCTAAGGAGACCTGGAATTGGAGATAAATTTAGTATTGTCAATAAAGGTTTGCTTGCAAGTAATCGTCAAGTATCAATGGTTGCCATGTCTGTCAAGTGACTACCATGTGACTGTCAAGCTACCGTCAAGTTACTGTCAAGCTATTGCCAGGTGACTGTCGAGTAACTGTCAAGTGACTGTCAAGTATTGCTTGCAAGTGACTGTCAAGTGACTATCAAATAACTGTTAAGTGACTGTCAAGTGATTTTCAAGTTACCGTTTAGTGAATGCTAACTGATTGTCAAGTGATTGTCAAGAAAACGTCAAGAGACTGTCAAAGAAAAGTCAAGTGACTGTCAAGGAAAAGTCAAGTGACTGTCAAGGAAACTTCAAGTGACTGTCAAGTGAATATCTAGTTACCGTCAAATGAGTGTCAAATGACTTGTTAAGTTAACGTCAAGTAACTGTCAAGTTATTGTCAAATGACTGTCGAGTAACTGTCAAGTGACTGTCAAGTATTGCTTTCAAGTGTCAAATGATTATCAAATGACTGTTAAGTGACTGTCAAGTGACTGTCAAGTGATTGTCAAATTACAGTCAAGTGAATGCCAAGTGAATGTCAATTGACTATCAATTGTCAAGAGACCTTCAAATGACTGTCAAGTTACCGTCAAGTGAATGTCAAGCAACCGTCAAGTGTCAGTCAAGTGAGCGTCAAGTAACAGTAAAATGACTGTCAAGTGACTCTAAAAAGACTGTCAATAGACTGTCATGCTATCTAAATTCACCATCAATTGGCTGTCAAGTGACTGTCTAGTAGCCGGCAAGTTACTGCCAATTAACTGTCAAATGAATGTCAAGTAACTGACAAATAACTATCAAGTGATTATCAAGTGACTATCAAGTTACAGTCAAGTACATTTTAGTCAATTTCCAGCTTTGAAATCAAATAAATCCACAAAAAATAAACAAAAATGTCAATTCTCACCTCCTTCAAATGTATCCCACAAGAATTTCGGTGTATAGCAAGCACATGCCTCTGTAAATAAGAACATTTATTAATTTATGAATCTTCAGCATGTTCTACATTTCAGCATTTAAATTTCTTTGACTTTAAATTGACCCTACATGCTTCACAAATTCACATAAATCAACATATTTTCATTAAAAAGAAGCTACAACTTCTAGTATTCATAAATCAATCATTCAACTTGATTGTCATGCTTAACTTACGGAAAAACAGCACGAAGCAGACCCACTGATAGTATGTGTGATATTTCTTGGCATCTAAAACAATAAAAATAATTAAATTAGTAATTAAAATTACATAAAATATTTGAATGTGTTAATACCTTCGTCATTAAAGTCGTTTGCAACACCTGGATGTGCAATTTCTGTGCCAACCTAAAACGACATAAAAAGAATGCACAAAAAATAAGTTTAAAATTCTCATAAATGGAATAATTCATGAATAAAACATAATTTCATGGAATTTTGTGTTAGAAACAATTTGGATGAGTTTGGGTCGATTTTGTGTCGGATTGTCTGTCTTAGAGTTGTCAGTCTCAGAACTGGTTGACTCCAGTGTAGTCCGAACTCCAATTGCTAGATTCTAGAACCCAATTAGAGTCTAGTGGAGTCCATCTGTCTGAGTCACGCCAATTCTGGTTTGTCTTAATGTCATTTGGTACCTGAGTAGACAGAGACCAGTTTGACTGGTTGTTTGTCTGGTTCTAAGTATGACAATTGCCGTCTAAATGTGATTTGTCGTCTTTAGAGCTATATGTGCTACCAATCGACACGATTAAGAAGAGTTTCCCGAAGATTAGGTTTTAAGATTGAAAATGGAACCAAGATAGATAGACCAAAACCGAGACCTGGAACGACACTAAGACCAAGACTGATATCGAGATCCAGACTCAGAACTACACATAAACCAAGACTGGAATGAAGAACTGAACTGAAACTGAGACCGAGTCTGAGTCTACAAAGGAATTTTTGGAAGTCTCGGTTTTGACTAATCACGACCCTAGACGAATTTAGTTCTTAGTCTCGAAAATCTTTACGATTAAGGCCGTCCAAATTCGATTGTCCATTCCTAGAGCAAGCATCTGAATTATCCAATCTACCCTAACAGGCCAAGATGCCACTTTTTAGATTGTTCAGACTTGCAACATGAAAGCATGCTTTGTGCATGTCAGTGGCTAGCTAAATCGCAGAGATCGAAGCCACTGATATTTTAGTCTGCGACTGCAAAAAAATTCGCTTAATTTAGCGCTAAAATAAGCGAACATTTAACCGCCGACCTTAAAGACTTCGATCTCTGCTAAATCGCCCATTAATTCCCGTAACTCTATTTTTGCCGACATTTAGCATTTCACATCTATATGGTCACAATCAAGTCACTAACATCACCCAAATCGTCTCAATCAATACAAAAAGTAATAAAAAATCATTTAACAAAGACTATAATTTGGCAATTTATTCTTAGAAATCACATCACATGAGCTTTTATTAATGAATAAACTGACTAAACTATTAATTATAGACATCGGAGCTATAACAAAAGAATGCGGATTCATGATGAAGATATTCAGCAACTGCAGGATTTTATTGCAATATTTTTGGTAATTTGAGTATTTAATTAAAATAAAATGTTAAAGATTGAAGAGACTGAAGACTGAAGAGATTGAAGACAAAAAGACAAGAAAACCCAAAGACCAGAAGACTCGAAGACCCAAAGACCCAAAAAATCCAAAGAAGGACGAAGAAGAACGAAGAAAAACGAGGAAGTCCGAAGATGCAAAGACCCGAAGACTTGTAAACCCGGAGACTCGAAGACCCGAAGACTCGAAGACCCGAAGACTCAAAGACCTGAAGACCAAAAAATCCAAAAAAATAACGAAGATGTCCGAAGAAAAACGAAGAAGCTCGAATAAAAACGAAGAAGCTCGAATAAAAACGAAGAAATCCGAAGAAGAACGGAAAAATCCGAAGAAGCCCGAAGAAGCCCGAAGAAGACCCGAAGATCGAAGACCGAAGACCGAGACTAAATGGTCATTCTGTTGAAATGCGCTCTACCCACTCCCACCTCATACCCAATACCATACCAACATTTATGAATTAAACATATCTCATCCACCTTTTTTGTCCATGCAATATTCTCAACTGCATATTTCTTTCCTTTTGTTTTAAAAACTCTTTCGTTTAGTACAAAAACGATGCACAACCAATAATTATTTATTTTCGTTTATAATCGAGTGGTGCTGCACATTCCATTTCATTCATGTCTTCGTCTATTGCGTTGTTATTTCATCATCCCAAAAAAAAAAAAAATTGAATCTTCGCAGTACAGTCTGTGATTTCCTTTCATTCAACAAATGGTTCAAGGGGATTATTAAGAATAAAAATGAAATAAAGAAGAAGGAAAAGACATGAAATAAAGGGTGAGGGCTGAAATGACGTTGAATTGAATTGGATTTTTTGGTAGTCTGGAATGAGAATTTCCGTTCTTCTTTGTTTGGAATTTTTTTGTTGGATTTAGATGCGTTGCAGATTGTTGTGATGTTTTTAAAAAATTGGGTTTGTTTGTTGAATCTAACCGGGGTTAGTAGAGACTCTAGTCGAGCTCTAGTCGAGCTCAAGTCGAGCTCTAGTCGAGCTGTAGTCGAAACTCTAGTCGAGCTGCAGTCGAGACTCTAGTCGAGCTCTAGTCGAGCTCTAGTCGAGAATCTAGTCGAGCTTTAGTCGAGCGTCTAGTCGAGACTCTAGTCTAGCGTCAAGTCGAGCGTCTAGTCGAGCGTCTAGTCGAGCGTCTAGTCGAGACTCTAGTCGAGCTCTAGTCGAGACTCTAGTCGAGCTTTAGTCGAGCTCTAGTCGAGACTCTAGTCGAGCTTTAGTCGAGAGTCTAGTCGAGCTCTAGTCGAGAGTCTAGTCAAGCTCTAGTCGAGACTCTAGTCGAGCGTCTAGTCGAGCGTCTAGTCGAGCGTCTAGTCGAGCGTCTAGTCGAGCGTCAAGTCGAGACTCTAGTCGAGCGTCAAGTCGAGACTCTAGTCGAGCGTCTAGTCGAGCTCTAATTGAGACTATATTTGAGCTCTAGTCGAGCTGTAGTCGAGCTCTAGTCGAGAGTCTATTCGAGGCTCTAGTCGAGCTGTAGTCGAGACTCTAGTCGAGCTGTAGCCGAGAGGCTAGTCGAGCTATAGTAGAGAGTCTAGTCGAGCTGTAGACGAGCCCAAGTTGAGCTCTAGTCAAGCGTCAATTCGAGCTATAATCGAGTTGTAGTCGAGCTGTAGCCGAGCTGTAGTCGAGATTCTAGTCGAGCTCAAGTCGAGAGTTTAGTCGAGCTCTTGTCGAGACTATAGTCGAGCTAAGGTCGAGCAATACTCGAGATATAGTCGAGCTCTAGTCGTGACTCTAGTTGAGCTGTAGTCGAGCTCTAGTCGAACTTTAGTCGAGAGCTAGTCGAGCTGTGGTCGAGCTGTAGTCAAGCGTCTAGTCGAGAGTCTAGTAGAGCTCTAGTCGAGCTGAATCGAGATTCTGGTCAAGCTCTAGTCGAGAGTCTAGTCGATCTCAAGTTGAGACTCTAGTCAATCTATAGTCGAGCTCTATTCGAGAGTCCAGTCGAGCTGTAGACGAGCCCAAGTCGAACTCTAGTCTAGAGTCTAGCCGAGCTCTATTCGAGCTTTAGTCAGAAGTCTGGTCGAGCTCTTGTCAAGACTATAGTCGAGCTAAGATCGAGCTAAGGTCGAAATAAAGTCGAGCTCTGATCAAGCTTTAGTCTAGTAGACTCTAGTTGATCCCTAGTCGAGCTTCAGTCGAGCTCTAATCAAACTCTAGTCAACTCAACTTCTAGACCCGCATCTAAAATCCCAAAAAATACAATAAATTAAACAATAAATCAATCTCACCTGTCTCTTATAAGCATCTGGCATTGTAAAAGTCGACGAAATCCAGCAAAAAGTGTTGACAACATGTGTTGGAATTCCACTAACAATACACGAAATAGGCTGTCCAACATATTGTGTTGCCGTAATAACGAGTGAGCATGTAAGCAATAAAACTGTCGTAAAAATATTATGCAGTCGAAAGACGGCATTATCAGTCTGAATGTCCTGTATTTTAAAATAATCCTTTAAGCCTCCTAATAACTTGTACATTTTGGAATATTTTTTATTATTAATTCACGGATATAAAATTTAGTTTAATGCACTCAAGGCCACACTTTTTTGATTCACTTCAAACACATATAAAAAATATTTAGCTGCTGATTGTTCTTCTTATTCTTATTTTTTAAGTCTTTTTTTTGTTAGAATATTTCCATTATTTTACTGCTGCTGATCAGCGTGTTGAACCTTTAGTTGTACGAAGCAGAGCTAGAATTAGAATTAAAAAAGAAGAAAATTATTACTCAATATAGTCAATTGTTGCGAAATTGGACGAGCACATTTTGGCATAAAAAGTAGTATTAAAATTGCGGACGGAATTGTGTGATTTTTGATGAAATAATGGCTGGAAAAAAATTTGTTTTAAAAAACAGAATTGATCATAATTTGTGTAAGAAAATTGAATGAATTTTTGAGATTTTTGGATTCATTCATGTTTTAAGGAGCTGGAACGTATCCAGCAATCATCCATATCCATTGTACATAGATGCTGGTCGTCGCGTATGCAACGAGTTAGGCACTTTTATAGGTACTTTTCGGTTATTGAGAATAGAAGCAAACATTGCTATATGTAGGGGAAACGCGGCTCACAGCCTCCCTTTGAAGGCTACAGGCAGTAATGTCATCAAAGAAGTGGTTCGGATTCCACTTTAAACTGTAGGTCTAGGTTTGAGCGAGAGATCTGGCGAATCCTCCCTCGTTAAACTCCCAATAGCCATGAAACGCGTATAAACGCGCAGCTATGGACCTTAAGGTCTGCAAAGCTAATGTTTATTTTTTTTATTGCTATTTGGACTTTGTTGCTCTAACAGACAAAGAGTATGCTTCCATGGTACATAATGACCGCTAAGATACCTAAAATTGGTCTCTTTGCCTGTTAGGTTTGGTTTAATGAAGGACATAAGCATTCTGTAGAGACTTTGGGATTATACAACAGATCATCAAACACAGTGCCGATTCCTAAGTATCCAGAAGGAAGGAAGGCTGAAATTTGCCCCTTGTAGGGAGAGAGCCTGCCTACAAGAGCATAGTAAGCTGAGAGCACATGTAGCGCCCACATGTAATTGCTAGCGAGACTGCTGAACAAGTAGGTCTAATTGAAGTAAGCTCTAGAAGCATGCTCTTTTCTTGCTAGAGTTGGAAGTGAAGCTCTAGATTCAGTTTGGAAAAACCTCTTCAATTTGCTATTTACCTTCTTCTTCTTCCCCTCTAAATGTTCGCATTCTATCCAAAATACTTCAATAATTGATATTGTAACCTTGAAATTTGAACTAGAACTTCCACAATGTTCATAAAATTCATAACAATAAAAGTTTGAATTCATTCATTATAACATAAAATCATTAAATCCAGTGGTGGCCAACCGTATATTTTTCAATAAGCCCTACACTCAACATATCCTCATTAAAGCAAGTCTCTCTTTCCATTAAACTCTCTAGCATGTAAAGCACCAATTAATTTCTGTACTCACGACAAGGAGTTTTTGTGTTTAAAATAGAATAAAAAAAATAATAAAAGAAATTTAAACAAAAGGCTTATTCGCAAGTCACAAAAATTACACGTTTTATCGTACTTAAAAAAATGTTCTCTCGCATGCTCCATAAAAAATGTGTAGCATGGTCTATATAGAAAGAGAAAAGAAAAATGTGTTTTGTAGAATTTTATGGGAGTGATTCATAAGTTACGTGAGATGAGAAAAAAATCTTAAATCATATTAGGATTTGCTAGGGATTATTTTGAGGAAGATTAAGAGACAAAATCAGAAATTTATTGAAAAATTGAAGAATTTTTCTTCAAACAGGAAAGTGATCTGGCCAGCAATAAAGTCATATGGACGGTAATTTTGTAATACTTGTAACTTAGGCTCCAAGTCAGGGCATGTTTCCAGCAAGTAAGTAAGTAAATAATTAAGGAAAGTGAGTTTGAGGTGACTTGAACCCCGAATTTCTTACTCACTTTATCTGAATATACTCAGAATATTGCTAAGTTTACATTTTAAATTAATAGTCCCAGAAAGCATACGATGAAGAATTGACCATAAATCCAATTATAGGACTATTTGACTCTAACCAGAGGCCGAATTTCATCAAATCTGGTCTGATGTCAGTGTCACACTAGCCTGATATTAAATTTTTGACAATTTTTAGGTAGTGTCTCTTTCAGACCTCACGGCAATCCCTAACAGGCAAAGAGGGCGCTTTTAGGTACTGTAATGGTATCATTGTACCAGAGTTGGCAGGACTCCAATGTAGAGGCGCCTACACTATAGTTCGGACTCTCAAAGTCTTGCAAACTGTGGTCTGATCCATGAAAGCATGTTCTTTGTCTATTAGAGAACCTCATAACCTCATGTCTTACTGTCTAAATGACAATCTAACAGCTACACCAATGTTGATCAAACGATGTGACAGTTCAGACGTTTAATACAATTCAGGCACTTTAAATATTTCTGACAGTTAAATTGTAACAACACAGAACTACACTGTGCTGCTTGGGTAAATTAGTGGTTTACATCAAGAAACAAACTTTTCAACTTTGGCTGCATTTAGCTTAAATGATGATGATGATGATCAGAACAATTGTAAAATATGACAATATATGTTTAAGTCTGAATACCAAGCATGAGTACTTAAGCATCAATTTCATAATTTTTATGTCAATTACAAAATGCTCATCATTTAACAGATCTTACAAATGTCAAGCACTTCCTTACAAATTAAATGAACAAAAAAATGTAAAGTAAATGCACTAAATGACTGCTTAATTGAATTATGTCATAAATGTAATGAACAGGAACAAAAAATTTTATCTTTCATTTTTTCTTTTTTAAATTTAGCTTCAAAACATAATCTGGAAACACTAATGCAAGGCAGCATAAAAGCAACATGATCCATAAATGGAAAGATAATATTTTTTTTTTTTACGGATAGAACGTTTTTTATTTATTTATATTTAGTTGGGAATTAATCGCTTTGTGGAGGTATTTAGGAGTGATGTGTAGGAACTGACTTGAATTTGTTTACGTATGCCGGAAGACACGTGAAGAAGAAATGAGAAAAAATACAGTCTGGAATCAAAATGAGTCCAAAATTGGTCAAATTCGGTGAAATCTTTACTCAAACTGGACTTGCGTCCGTCTCCAGACCGTTTCTGACCGATCTGACTCCGTGGCTGACCAAACGCCAAGTAGTTCACCTTCCTGTGTTATTTCCTGTTTTCACAAAGAACACCGCTGGCGACCGAAGCTATGGAGCATGTTTCCAGTAAGTAAGTAATTAAGTAAGCAAGTAATTCTCACTTTTTACGTCGATCAAAGCATTTTTTACAGAGCCATTGTCATTTATAGTCATCATTGGATGGCAATCCCCAAATTCAGAGAAATTCAAAATCGTTGCATTTAACTTAAGTTTTCTCGGAGATTTTAAATAGCCATAAAAAGATTTTTATTAGTCATTGAGGATTGTTTCATGTGTAGGTGCCGGTTGGCTTTGTAAAAATTAAGTAAAAGTCTTTTTGATGTCTTCTTTTTGCATCACGTGAATATTAATGAGAGATAAATCTTTGCCGCAAATTTTTTACGTTATTGATTTGAAGAAATGATTTGAAAAAGTGTGAATTTTATGGTTTTTAATTGGAATTAAAATTTGTGGAGTCTCTAACAGGCAAAGAGTTTGCTTTAAAATTACAGAAAGACCATTACGGAAGCTAAAAGCGGTATCTTTGCCTGTTGGGAAATATGTATGAATGTGACTGATTCTAAGATATTTGCAAGTTATTTATTGGAAAATTAATTACAGTAGCGTCCAAAAATTTGCGGACAAGAAATATTTTTTCTTATTTTGATTATAAAATCCGTTTAAATGCATGAAATTAAATGCGGTTTTCAGTGTTTAATTCTTCTTTAAAAACTACATTAGAAAAAACATACATTTAGTTGGAAACATTTGTTAATTACACTATAAAAATTTTTTTATGATAAATGATACGGTCAAAAATTTGCGGACAAAGCTTTTTGTTGTGATATTTTTAACAGTTCTTATCAGATCAACAAGGTTTGATTCTTTTCTTGATCTTTGTTGATTGCTTTTAAAAAAGGAAATCACTTTTCCAAATTGAGCATGCTGCATTCCAGCTACGGACCTTAAAACATTTTATAGTTAGGCCACGAGTTTTTCTCAAAAATTTTCACTTTTCTTGCAATTAAAGTAAATGTTTTTATACTCATTTAATAGCATTTTTAATGCACTTTCTAACAATATACAACACATAAGGCTTCCTTGAAAACAGACATCAAATTCAAAGAAAATATGTGAAAAAAGCAAGATGGCGGCTCATCAAAGATTACCAAAGTTTAAATTATTCAATGATTAGGACTTTTTGTGTAGTTTTTTGAGTTTGAATCTTTAGATTAGAGCTGTTTCAACTTAAAACAATAAATTTTACTGTCGTTTTCCAGCTTTTCAAAGGGAAATAGGTCGTTCGAAAATGTGACTTATAGAACATTCAAGGGAGAGAAAAAAATTATTTTTAATTTTGTTGTTTATGCTTTAAGTTAATATCTGTTAAGCATTTATTTGTTATATTTTGAATGTTTACAATGAAAAAAATCCTATTTGACCATCTTCAGTAGTCTAAATAATGAAAAACTACTTTTTAAATTTTCTCTCCTTTGAAAGTTCTATATGTGACATTTTCGAACGACCTATTTCCCTTTGAAAAGCTGGAAAACGACAGTAAAATTTATTGTTTTAAGTTGAAACAGCTCTAATCTAAAGATTCAAACTCAAAAAACTACACAAAAAGTCCTAATCATTGAATAATTTAAACTTTGGTAATCTTTGATGAGCCGCCATCTTGCTTTTTTCACATATTTTCTTTGAATTTGATGTCTGTTTTCAAGGAAGCCTTATGTGTTGTATATTGTTAGAAAGTGCATTAAAAATGCTATTAAATGAGTATAAAAACATTTACTTTAATTGCAAGAAAAGTGAAAATTTTTGAGAAAAACTCGTGGCCTAACTATAAAATGTTTTAAGGTCCGTAGCTGGATTGCAGCATGCTCAATTTGGAAAAGTGATTTCCTTTTTTTAAAAGCAATCAACAAAGATCAAGAAAAGAATCAAACCTTGTTGATCTGATAAGAACTGTTAAAAATATCACAACAAAAAGCTTTGTCCGCAAATTTTTGACCGTCTCATTTAATACAAAAAAATTTTTATAGTATAATTAACAAATGTTTCCAACTAAATGTATGTTTTTTCTAATGTAGTTTTTAAAGAAGAATTAAACACTGAAAACCGCATTTAATTTCATGCATTTAAACGGATTTTATAATCAAAATAAGAAAAAATATTTCTTGTCCGCAAATTTTTGGACGCTACTGTAAGTTAAGTTTAGTGTGGGGGAATGTTCAAAAATTACGTCAAGCTTAGTTGGAGAAGGGACGGAATTAGGTTAAAGAATACAAATTTTGGGGCATAATTTTAAGTCTGAAAGGGGGCCCTAAAAATGCTATTTTTAACGTTTCATTATTTACGAATGTCCCCTAATGTACCCTGCTGAAGTGCACAACCCGACCCGACTTCGGCTTCAACTTCGAGATTTGAAATTCTGTCCGAGTCAAATTTACTCAAATCCGACTTCGACATCGACTCGAATTTTATATGAAATTGTGTTGACTTGAGTATACTTTTCCTTGATTAATTTGAGTCGACTTCGAGCTCTGATTCAAATTACATGAATCTATCCAGAACTTCCTTCACAAAATCCAAATTTTTCCTTCAAATTCTACTCTAAATTCTTCCAAAAATTCTACATTTCTCATTCAAAAAATCAACAACTATGTCCCAAAAAATCATCAATTTCATTCAATTTATTCTATTTAGAGAGATATTTTCTTTCATAATGTTTATTTTGTGTTGACACTCGTCGTCTGTGTAAATAAACAGTGAAGATTAAATAAGAATGAAAATAAAAATATTAAATGAATATCTGTGAAAGACACACAAACACACTTGCAGTTCAAATAAATCATCAATTTCATTCTTCAACATTTACTATCAATTTGTTATCAATTTTTAGTTTTGGAATTAGACTAGATTGTTTATGAATTTGTGAATAATTGAGAGTTGAGAGGCAATTGAGAGGCTGAATCTCTAACAGATAATGAGTAAATTCACATGGAATCGTGATCAAGGATGTAAAAATGATCAATAATTGCAACAAAAAAAAAATCATTAAAATATGACAATACACAATATTTAAATTTCAAATTTTTTAAAAAAATTTAATCATTTTATTATAATTTTTTATAATTTAAAAAATTTCAAATGTTTCAAATTTATTAAAGATTTGAAATTTATTTAAACTTTTAAAATAATTTTAATAAAAATTTAAATTTTTTAAAAAATTGATTTTTTTTAAGTTTGAATTTTTTTTAAAATTAGTTTTTTTTTCATTTATAATTATTTTAAATTCTAATAAATTTTATTCTTTTTTTTGAATTTCAACTTTTTTAAATTTCAATTTTTTTTTAATTTTGATTTTTTTAATTCAATTTTCAATTTAAATTCCAATTTTTTAAAAAATTGCAAAATTTAATTTTAAATTTTAAAAACCTTAAAAAAACCAATTGCGATTTATTCTCAAAGTTACAAACTCTTTTTAAAATTCAAAAAGAAAACCAGAATTTCAACATTTTTTTTCACTTCTTTTTCTTATCGTTTACTTCTACTTCTCTTAACCTTTTTGTTAAACTTAATTCCTATGTACTTCATATAGTTCTTATTATTACTTTATGCTTTTTTGTATTCAACTTTTTCGAAATTTTTTCTCTTTTTTTTTTCGCTTTCTCCACTTCCAACAAGAGGCTGCTTCGTTGTCTTCAAATTCATTTGAATATCATTCATTTCTTGTAAATGATCAGACAATTTTAAAAGCTTATAATAGTTTGAATGTTGGAAATAGAGTCTTTGATTAATTGAGCCTTGGATGCTTAATTGAAGATTTTTTGTTTAAATTTTGTGATTTTTTTACATTTTATTAAATCAGAGCTTGAATTTGACTCAGATTTTATATGAAAAATTGGATTTGAGTCCATAAAAAATTCGAGTCGACGTCGAGCTCTGCTTTAAATTGAGGTTCAAATTAGGACACAGAGTAGGAACAATCGAAAATTCGATATCAACTAGGATATAAACTGGATTAGATAAAATAAGTCTGACTTGACAATGGCCTGAGTCCGGAAAAAATGAATTTTTTTAAAATTTAAAAAAAAAATTTTTAAATTTAAAAAAAAATTCAATAAAATGAATTTTTAAAGAAATTGAGAATTGCAGTTTGGACCGGACCATACATAAGGCGCCTATTTAGACCTCAAGACTCAAAACAACCCAAAAGCCCTCCCAACTCTTAAATAATTATGCAAAATTACAAAATTATGAGATCCAAAAATAAAAAATCACATCCAACAATGCACAATGTCAATAAACAAACAAAATCCACAATCTGCGGCAATAAGCTCAAATTTCACATGTTATGATATAATTTACGCATGTGAGAGAAAAAAACAATATTTAAGTAGCTAATTCCGTTGATTTTCTCACAACAAGCAACAAAAGCTCTGACTATGAAATAGAAAGTTGATTGCTGTAATTTTTGTGTCACAATATCGGTTTTTGTTTAATTGCTTAGGTGGAAAAATGGTGGGAAATGTTGGGAAATCGATAATGAAATTAATGAAAAATGTTGAAAATTTAATTTAAAAATTGATGAAATTTTTTAAATTAATTTTTTAATTTTAATCAAAAATTCAAATTTTTTATTTTTTTTTTTTAAATTTTTTTTTAAATTTTTCAAACATTTTCAATTTTTATAAATTAAAAAAAATTCAAATTTGACTGCAATGAACCCTACTGTGAAGTCCTATGATTGGGTATAGGAAGATTTGCCTACAAATGAAGTAGGAACTCAACCCAAAATGTTTTAGGGACATGGTGAGGAATAGAGGGTCTATTGCGAAAAAAAGAAAGGAATTTTGGGATTATTTCTAAATAAACATTCAAATAACGATAAAAACATTGAAAAAACATTGAAAAACATTGAACCCCAAACCTCCTCTGATTGAGCACCCTCCTCTCATTACCCTTCTCCATACACCCCCTTAACATCACCCAATATATCTCTCAATCCTCATCCTCAACTTTCTCCAAAACCACAAAATATGCTAAACAACAAGCCTTGTCGTGAGGTCATTGACTGTAGAAAAAAGGCTTTTGTGATGTTGTGAATTAAAAGTATCACTTGAGTTCATAAATGAGGAATTTAATAAGAAGAAAACTAGTTGATACCTCGATCTTCAGCATTCATGTTTAAGTATTTATGAAGAAAGTTGAAGTTTTTTAACCAATCAGAGATGTATCTTGTTCTACCTCAAGTCTTGATATATGATATGCTAATTAAAAGAGACATTAAATCTAGATTTTTGAGAAGAAATTTGGTTTTGGGTTTCAATGAATTTGAATGGAGCTGTACAGTGAGTTGGACAAGGCACTGGGGTGTAGCCAGGGAGTGAGCGGCATTGGAGGCACCGGCAGTAAAATATTCTAGCTACTCTCATGTCAGGGCACCGGCAATATTGTAGTATTAAGAGTAAGATGTAATGTGGCTCTGAGGGTACCGTGATGGCTGATTTTAATTCAATATTAAAGCATAAAAAGTGCAGTTCCTCACATTGTGACACTTGAGTAATGAGTCATTATATGTAATTTATGAAGAAATGTGACTTTTTGAGATAATATTGGACAATTGAATTAGACTGACTGAATTCCTGTTTCCAGAAGCTTTTAGGGTTTGGCTATTGTAATTAGGGTTACTCAAAATCACAGCTTCTGTGAATCTTCGATCCAAATCAGGATCAAGACCGAGGGCAAGAACGGAACCAGGACCGAAACCGAGACTATGTTCGGGACAGGTTCTGAGATCGAAACCGAAACCTTGACTGAGATCTAGAGACTGAGACTAAGACAAGCGTCTGAGATTGAGCAAGCGAGACCGAAGTCGAGTTCGAGTCCGAAATCGAGTCCAAGACCGAGACCAAGACCTAGATAGAGACTGAGATTGACACCGACACCGTCACTGACACCAAGACCGTGATCAAGATTAGGACCGCGTCTTAGATCGTGATCGTGATCGCGACCGAGACTGACAATACAAGGAAATTCCTCAAAGTCTAGACCTTTATCATGTTTATATAATTGTCATGCATCTCCTATCAACAGTTAATTACTCAATAACTAACTTAATTCCTTAGAATTTTAAAACATTTAATTAAAACCTCAATCTTCAATTCCAATCATGTCTACAGTACAAGTCCAGTGGTCAATGTCATAAACAATACACGAATATGTGAATTAACTGATGGACCCACATGAAATATGTTTAATTTATGCCTTAAATCACGATGAAAAACAAACGTAGAATAGAATTTTATTGGAACTGCGCAAATATTTGACTTTTATTCTACTCATTTTTCTTAATTGAACTAGTTTTTGAGCTGGAAAATCGGGCCGATTGAGAATTTCTTTGTTCTTGGATGTAGTAAATTGTCTATTATTTTTGCTGGGTATTGTAATGACTGATTGAATTTTGTTAAATAGGAAATGTTTAACAAAATTACAAAAAAATTTAAAAATTTAAAATAAAAAATTAAATTCATTATTTTTAAAATAAATTTTAAAAAAATCAAAATTAAAAATTTAATTTTTTCAAAATAAAATTCCACAAAAATCCAAAATTGAAGCTTCAAAACGACCAAAACAATTATTTCAAATTCCCAAAATTCCCCGTCAGATTAAAGAACCAAAAAATACACAAAAAAAAAATTCTTTAAATATCTTTTTGACATAAATTTCTACTTCCCTAGTTCATTTCTATCCAAATACAACAACAACAACATATTTCCAACATTCAAGAGCAAGATGCAATAATACATACAACAAAATTTGTGTTATGCTGCACGTAAACATAAAAATGACGCTCTTAACCTTGTTTGTGGTAAAAAGGGACAAAAAAAAATTTTTTTTTTCTTTTTTTTTTTGTTTGACTTTATTTTGTGGGTGAACAAAAGTATGAAAGTGATATGGGAAATAGAAATGTTGATTTTTGGGACAATTTCGATATTGCAATGTCATTTTGGGTCTGCACATGTGGCATATTTGATAGATAATTGTGATAAAATGCAGGGGTGAAGTCTGGTAAGGGAGAGTTTGGGGTCTAAATTGAAGGAAAAATTTTAGATTTTTTTTTTAAATTTGCATATTTAAAAATATATTTTTTAATTTTTCTTAAATAAAATTGAATAGATTTAAAAAAATTTCCAAAATATTCTAAATTTTTCTTTAATTATTTTTTAAATTTTTTTAATTTTTAAAAATTTTTAAATTTTAAAATTTTGAATTTTTAAAATTTTTTAAATTTAAAAATTTTGAATTTTTAAAAATTTAGAAATTTAAAATAATTTATGTTTATTAAATTTGAATTTTATAAATTTTTAAACTTTTTTTTTTGATAATTTTACCAGTTTTTCAATTTAAACCAACACATTTTTAAAATTTAAATTCCAATAATTTTCATAAAATTTAAGAAAATTAATCACTAATCTCACGACTCATTCCACAAAATTCACAGTTCTGCTCCATATAATCCAAACTTTATATTCCTTTTTTTTATGTCTCAATTACAATTTTCACCACAAAATTTCATATTTTTTAAACTGTCAATTTAAACTCAATTTTATACTCAATAAAATGTCATGCTTCATAAAACATAATTTTTGTGCCTTAATCAACACTTTTAGAAACTCATTGACTGTCCACACTGTGTCCACATCTTAATTGACATGAAAGTGCATAAAATGCTTATTAAATGCAAATCGCTTGTCTATCATATTTTGAAATTCACATCAGAACTTGTTTGTAAACATTTAGTTCAAGCTCGTAGGCTGTACACTCAGAGAAATTAGAAATTAATTTTGAACTAAAGGTAAATTGATTTTTTTTTAATTTTGAACAGAGCTCGAAGTAGACTCGAATTTTACATGAAGTCAAGTCAACTTGAGTCGAATTTTCCATAAAAAAACCCGAGCCTTCTTCAAGCTTTGATTTTGAGAGATTTTAGCGGGACAAAGACATATTACACTAACATGCAAAGAGCGTGTCTTTCAAGAGCATAGCTCTCGCTTATTCTCACCTAGAATATATAAGGTGAGCCAGCTCTCGAAAGAATGCTCTTTGCTTGTTAGGGTTAGATGTCGGCATCTCCAGAGTTAACAATAGATCCAAATTTATTCAGAATTTGAGCTGATTCAGAAACGTCTACAGGAGTTGAAAGTTTGGATTTGGGATCAAGCCACCTTCTTTTGGAAAACTAAATTTCTGGGGTTTTTCGTGACAAATTTTCCAAGACCGTTTAATAATTTTGTAATGCTCTTGACGGGAATTACGATTTTATTATAATTTAATTGTTGAGAAAGTGGATAGAGGGGACTTTTCAAGAGTTCTTGGCAACATACAGATTGCTCACCACTGTAATAAATGTGATAGAATAAAATGATCCATTTGAAAGGTGTCAGACGAAAAGGCACTGTGATCTGCGATATGTTCTAAAATATATACATGGTTTCAGAGCTCGTGAACTACATATAACCTTTTAGAAGGAAGCTATCGATAAAAATAATATTGCATTTAGTATTAGAAATTGACAGACGGAAGTCAGCAATGGAGAAAGCTTTTCGAGACGTCTAAGCGACGCCATAGGTTGCAAAAATGTCAATTAGAAATCAAAACACAGAGAATTTATACAAGATTTGTGATTTTGCTAGCAATAACCAAGGATCTAAGTCGGAGCATGGTTCCGGTAAGTAAGTAAGTAGCCGACGCCATGAATCACAATTGATCTATACAGCCAGATGAAATAAGTAAATACAATCCTGGACAAGCGTCATTTTACATATACTGAACAGCATTCTCAACTACACCAAAAAGTACATTAAATTCATTTTAATTTACAAGTCCCAACCAATTTACAGCCTCACTGTACATCGCATCCAAGCATACAATTTATCTCTTACAACGTACAAGATAGTAAAAGCGAGAAGAAGAGATGAAAAAAAAAGAAGTAAAAAAAAACTTGAATACGTCAACAAAAAAAAATGCTCATGTAATAAGCGAAATTTATGTGTCCAATGTAAGAACATTAAGTCTTATGCTGAGTAAAACAAGTCGAAAAAGAAGGTAAAAAAAAATTAAGAGCAATAAACTCTTTTCCCGGCACATCCAATAATGGCTTCACAATTATTTTTTTTGCACTTTTTTTAGTTCCATTTCCAGCACTTGCCCTTGAAAATTTTCCACCATTTTTTCACACAATTTTCAATTTTAATTCCATTTTTTATGTCTAATTAATCGCACAAATTTAAATCCATACACAAAATTAATTTACAGCAACTTACTTCACTCAACTTCGATGCTCAATGTCGTACTGAATTATAATTTGTGAGCTGCATGAGAGTTCATCTCTCACTAATACATTGACATTTTCTCTCATTTTACATAATTCATTGTCATAGTGTGGATGTGTGTGTGATTGTTGGGCACTTTTTACGGAACGTATTTAAATTAACAGATGTGAGAATGAATGGAGAAAAAAGAAGAAGAAATGAAAAATAATGTTGGGTTCGGAAATAGATGGAAGGTATTATTAATATTGTTGTAGTTGTAGTGGTGTTGAATTTTAGAGGAATAAGTGATGTTGAATTGGTGGATTTGATGTTTTGCATGAATTTAGGGTATTTAAATTTCAGTGCTAATTTTGATCCTTTTACTTTGCTGGTCGTACAGATCAGTTGTAATCCATGACATCCCACATATCTCCATCCACAGCTTCCTTCTAAGAGTTTTTTGGACATCCACGGGTTCTTTTATCGTCCAGATTTTGATCTTAGAAAACCTAATATTCTCTTAATAGCATAGACGTTTAGGGTATATACTGGGATAACTAGAATGATCTAAAAGTACTTAAATCCAACTATACCTTTTCTTGGGCCGATTTTGGTACTGTAAGACATCAATGTTCCTCTTTATCCCACAATATGCATCATCATACTATTCCAGTTAATACTGGAAATATTTTGAGATACTCTAGGAATATATCAGTGTTATTGGTTGATACCAGAGTTGACAAGCCTCCGAGGAAGTCAGCCTTCACAAAAAAAGGCTCAAGTTTCCATGGAAGCGAGCCTGGACGGGCGGTAGCTTCCAAATAGTTTTCATCCAAGTCTGGTCGAAACTCCAACCACTTACTGGCTTACCCGAGCAACACAAGTTGGTTAATCGATCTAAAATCTGACGTGACTCTGGTATTGTGAGAAATTGAAACTGATTCCGGTACTAAGTCAGACTCACTCCGGTTTTGGCCAATGGATTTGTTCTATTCAGGATACTAACTGGAACCATTCCTCGATGTCCATCCTAAATAGCAATAAAATTCCTTCCGTCTGGCTCTGTTGCTGACTCTTCCATCTAG
>NW_027226229.1:0-21971 GCF_022539635.2 Chironomus tepperi
TGGAATTAAATATTAATTACTGAACATGCTGACAATTAATATTAATCTTTTGATCCTTGATTTATTGATGCATCTTGATTATTTTCAATAAATAGAATTATAAAGTTTAATCCTATTAAGCCTTGAAAAAAAAAAATAAGAATTCAAACACTCAAGTGTAAATTTTAGGGTTCGTAAAAACTGTATGCGCATATGCGTGCATACGCATACACATGCATATATGCGCATAAATATGCATTGTTTGCATACAATTGTTTGCATACAAATTAATAATTTTTTTTTGATTTCTCAAGATTTTTCAATATTTAACTTTTACAAACCACTAGAAAGTATGTTTTTTAGCATTAACTTTCTAATATTAAGTTGAAAAATCAAGAAAATGTAATTTTCTCAGTTAATTCTCATATTTTAAGAAAAACAAAACCATATAAAATCTAATGTTCTGTATCATTTTTTAAATTAGAATAAAAAACCTTAATTAACACATTTTTCCGTGCAATATTAATGAATTTAGGATGAAAAAGTCTGAAAAATATGATTTTCACCTCCATTTTTCATTTAACAGATTAAAAAAATGATTTTAAATGAATTAATAATTTAAATTTGTATGCATTTGTATGCATTGTATGCGAATACTGTATGCGCATACATTTGTACTGTATGCGCATGTATGCATGCATATGCGCATATTTGTCGAACCCTAGTAAATTTTCAATAAAATCAATAGATACAAGGATGAGCCACAATAATAGATATTTATAGAATATTTAATGAGGATTATCTTGATATCAGTCCAAACTACGATCCTAATTTTTTGACTGTGAAAAGTGTACGAGGTAGAGTTTTAAAGCCCGAGACTAAAATGCACTGAACCACAATATTGTTACCGAAACTACATATAATTCATAAAATTGAATTTTATATTCGAAATGTCTTAGAAAATCCAGTTCCAATTGAATAATTTATTTTGTCATTATCATGTCTTGTCTAGAAACGATATATGCTCATTTTATATGACAATCGTTGAATAAAGGTAGACAGACCTAATCGAGTAAACAGACATTGAATAATGTCTGTCAAAGCAAGACATACTAATAATTAAAATTGTAAACAACCATCTTGAATGAGAAATTTCTCAAAACACCTTTACTAACATTAGATAGTTTAAAAACATAGTTCATAATGCTTTAAATTTATAATTTTTCACCACTAAAGAGAAAATTATGATGACATACAAAGGTAATCGAGAGGCGTCAAAAGTCTTTTTCTCAAAAAAGAGTGAAAAAGGAGAGAAAAACTTGCATTCACATTTAAGAGAAAAGTTCATCAGTTTCCTTTTGTATTTTTCTCTTTTTCATGTGCTGACTACATGTTTGTGAAGATAGATAACAATATCTTTTGATAATGCTCCCCTAACTTGCTATACCTTATGAGAATGCTCCTTTGTACCTATGAGCGAGCATCTTACGGTGTTGTGATGTACATCGGTACTGTAAGATGCATATTAAGCATATGAACGTATGGGCTTAGAACTGATATTGAGTATTGAATAGGAGACTTGAATGAATATAATATGAGCGTATTCTGAGGAAGGTTTTGAGGTCAATCACTTCCCTATTTTGAAAATATTCTTGAATTTACTAAGATTTTTCGTTAATGTTTTGTAATCCATACATCTAGTCAGCCTTAGTTTATAGAAACTCTCTTTCTCCATGCTGTTTATGTGTATATCATATAATGGAAAAAAAGAACATGCGAAATTGTATAACCAATTTTATCTTACCCTATTTTCTTTAATATCGCACAAAAATCATCGCTCTAAAAAACAAAAATGGAAAGAATGAAGAAAAAAAAGTCATGGAATCAGCAAAAATTTTGTTATTGAACCAAAATTATTGCATGACATATTCTATCAATCATTGCTTTTTTCTTTAGTTTCATTCATATCTCTCAACTTCTTCTATAAAAAAAATAAGAAAGAATAAAAATGAAATGATTTTCGGTCATTGATTTGCATCTGAAGCAAGATATGATCTGGAAATTCGATTACATTCTGTGCTTATGTTTGCAAATGTTATCCAAATTGTTTCTGTGGATTTTCGCCTTTGTCGTGATTTGTTTATAAGGTTTCAAAAAATTGATATTTTGTCTGAACTAGTTTAGATATTAAATTTTAAGAAGATTTCGGAATTGGTCGGTAGAAAGCCTTAGCATCTCTAGTCTGACGTGTGGAGCTATCATTGTTCATACATCCCAGCACATTCCTTCGTCGTCAGTTGTTTATTAATTGATATCAAGGAATATCACGAGACGGTATACACTTGACATTTGGTAAGATTCGTAGTGAGACTTCGGCTCCCTCAATTCTCCAAACGCAATTGCTTCTGATCTAAAGAACGTTAAATTTCTAGGTTAATTCTTTTTAAAGAGTCATAGGCTTGAATTTTGTTGTGGTGTAACAAAGATCCGAAAATGTTGTGACATGTTGTTGTGTACCGGGATAAGTCAGATGGAAATCATTTTATAGTTACCTAGGCTCCACATCAGAGCATGGTTCCAGTAGGTAGTAAATAAAGATCCGAAAAATGCATTTTAAAAGCTTGAAATAGTTAATATTTAGGTACTTAAAAAGTAATGTTTTACTAACCAATCGTGCAATGAACTAACATGCTATTTTAAAGACTTGTGATATGGATGACAGTATGTGACAAATGTAAAATTTTAGACACAACTCAATGTCAGGCCAGACAAAATTGTATTATGAACGTCTGCCACGACTTTTAAAATATTTACGAATTTTTTGCGTTTGAAAACATGAAAATATTTTTCTTTAATTAAACGAACATTTTCAGTAGCGAAGGGAATGATTTTGTAGATTGATATAAATGCAATGAATTTTTGCTTAGACATTCAGATTACAACTTCAGTTCAATAGTTAAAGTTTTAATATTTTTTTAAGAAAAAAATTAATTAAATTAAAAATGAATTTCAAATTACTATCATTGTTGTTATTGATAAGTAGTCAGATGGCATTTGGTGCTGAAGCTGATTGGGAGGTTTTGAATTTGGCATTGGATAATATCAATGCAGCTAATCCTTCAGTTTTAGCAAATTCGATCCTTAATATTTTCTCAGGATTCCTTCCTGCTGATCAACGAATTCCAGTCACAGCAACATTACCGTAAGAATTTAAATTCACTTCCATTGCGATAGATTTAAAATGTTATTTATTTAAGCACTGTTACAACGCGTCCAAACACTCAACCACCTGTTATCTTAAACATCAACCCAACACCTGCTCCTGTTCCACAACAACCAGCAACTCAACCACCACCCGCACCTGTTCAACCTGTTCAACCTGCACCAGTAAATCCAATGTCATCGATTTCAACACTTTTCCTACTCTATCCAGATTTATACAGACAACTCATTCAATCAACAATGCCTCAACCTGCACCACCAGCACCTGCCCCTGCACCTGTTCAACCAGCACCAGCACCAGTATCACCACCAGCACCTGCTCCTGGACAAGGTCCATCAATTACGCAAATCTGGACGACTCCAACACAAGGATGCAACTGTGATTGTAAAAAGAAGCCAAACTCTATTGCTGAATTTGAAGTTAATGTTCCATGTCCAACAACTACTGAAAAACCACCAAAAAGAATTGTCGTAAAAGTCCCATGCCCAACGACCACAACAACAACAACTGATAAACCATGCAGTTGCCAATGTTGTTCATGCAATTCAGCACCACATAAACCAGTAAAGCAACATAAGAAACCAAAGAAGGATTGTAGCGAAAGTGCACAATCAGAATCTGAGGAAAGCAGAGAAGTCAAAACAATATATAAGGCTTATGAGGTTCCAAGAAAATCAAATGCAGTCAGAAGCCACTACAAGTATGCTCATGACTGCAGCTCTGAGGAAAGTCACTAAGGACACTTCAATTAACTTGTTTTTGTTAAAGTTTTAATATGATTTGTAATATTGTTTCTGTTATTTGATGATTTAATTTGCTGAATAAAAATATTTTGAATAAAATTCATAAAGTTCATTCATTTTTAAGAACTCCTTCTATTATTCAATAATTATTGCTGTATATTAACCCCTAATTATTGATACTTTTGCTGCTCATTGTTTAATTGGGATTTTAAGTAGTCTGTTAATTATTAATTTAAATCTATAAAGAATAATAATTTAAATGTGGAATAAAATTTCACATAGGTATAAAAATAGTTGGGTAAAATGAAAATTTACCGAAACTAAACTGCATAATAAATATATGATAATCCACTTTAGTGATTTTAGTCGCATATCAGTAATTATTGAAATATTTTTCAACGTCCTAGCACCAGGGAGATTGTGTAGAGGAGTTTAGGGAGAGGGGCAAGGGGCTATGGGTCGAGTTGGGATTTATGCTCAATAGATAACTAAGGCAACATAAGATGCTCATTTAACATATGTTTGTACATATGTTAAAAGGGAATATCCCCAAACCCCTCGCTGGATACGTTCCTGTCTAGCACATTCTAGTGAAAAAATTACCAAATTAATATGTAATTAGCTTAGCTGTTGTTTTTAGACTATCGTCAATAATGATGCGCACAAAAATTTTATAACAAAAACTTTCAGTTGTCAATTAAAATAATTAAGGTCAAAAAATGAATAAAAAGCAAGCATTGTCCTCACTCAGCAAGTCTGACAGTCAATAAAAATTAATGAAATTAGACCAGAAAATAGAAATGAAATTGATTTTTTTCCCTCAAAACTTCCGTGAAAATCATTTTTGCGTGTTTAGTTTTTCATCGTTCTTCTTTTTCCTTCATCATTTACTAAAATTGATAAAAACATCAAATATTGAAGAATTAATTTCAATGTAATACCCACACATTAACTATTTATTGTTTATCATTCAATTTATTACATTAAAACATTTCAACAATTTCTTGTTCATGTTTTGATATTGTGGAATAAGGAACGTGAACGAAAACATGACGCATCGCCAGTAATGTGAATTAATACCTCAAGTAAATAAATTATTGATTTTATTGTTTTCTTGTCAATGAAGATTGTCCTCTTCACTTGTGTCTTATATTATTTCGTATTGATGAAATGAGCGATTAGAAGCATTATTTATGCTGATTCGTTCGGTCAATTTAATTAAACGTTGTAATCCTCATTTTCTAATCATTGATTAATGATTTGAGTACTTTATTTCCTTGAAAAATTATTACTTTACTTTCTATTACTTTGGGGTCATTCACATATTATGTCTGTTGGTGATTTGAAGCTCTCTAGCCAGTGTTACAGAAATTAGAGCTCGAAGTCGACTTTTCTTTACAAAATCCTAGTCGACTTCAAACTCTGACAAAAACCAATTTTTGGATCGTCATCATTAACGAATAAAAAGTTATTACTAATGTGTTTCCCCCGTCAATCTGATGGGAAAATATTTATTGTCGGTCATTACAGCTTTCATGGAGATTTGGGGCTTCTATAGAGATTTGGAATTTTTATAGAGATTTAGGGCTTCTATTAGGATATAGAACTTTTTCATACCAATAAATGTGGATGTTCTTAATTTAAGGAGTATGTAAATCAATAAAATCCAGCTTAATGTTGCACATGATAATGTTGTTGTTTAAAAAAGCTTCAAAAGAATAGACAAAACTTTTTTAAGAAAGCCTAAACGGGCTCAAAAACATTATAAATAAATTAATGGTACGATGTCTATCCAAAAACATTAAGAAATCTCTTCAAATATTCGGCGATAATTTGATTTCTGTTAGATTGCTCCAGACTATATTATTTCCAATTAGGTTCCTTAGCTTGAAATTAAGCATCGCAGCTCAGCCAACGCACTCTGTGATACCCAAAGCCTCGTTTGAATCTAATCCACCATGTAACATTAATTAACGGTCTCCACCACGAGAAAGTGAAGTTAGGACATGGAGATTGAGCTAGGTTTAACTAAAGCCACATATATTGCAAGTTCACCACCTTTATGAAACCTATTATTGTTCTTTATCATTTAATTGGCAAAACTGTTATTTCCATTGTATGCAGACATATGTTATTCCCGGTTATTTTGAAATGAATACCGCTTGTGCATTTTACATTTTTTTGTTGCATGCGTTGGACAAAAAATAATAAATTCAGATTTTTATTTTATTTTTTTGTTCAAATGTACAAGTGTGCTGAGTGTGCTTTCAATCATAAATATTCATGAATGAATTGCAGAGAGAAATTGAAACAATTTTGACAATTTCACAGCACACACGTAGCAACAAATAAAATGTGATCAAAAATTAAAACAATTCATCATAATTTTGTGCAGTATAAATTGAGATAGAATTTCTTAAAAGTTTATCAGTTCAATATTGAATATCAAATATGGCAGTTTCAAAGTTTTCATTCATTTTTGTTGCACTTTTGTTTGCATCCAACTATAGTCCAGCATGTGGTCAAGCACAAAGGACACCAGCTGATTTCTGGATTACATTCGGTCAACAACTTACAACAAATGTTTTAAATTGGTTTTTGAATCTTGACATCATTCCTGATGGTATTATTGGTGGTCCAATGCCTGCAGCTCCAGCAACAGCTCGACCATCAATTCCACTTAATCCAAATGAAATAAGAATTGCCATTGTCAATGGGCAGCCTGTTATTCTTCCAGCAAATCAAGCATCCGTAAATCCAGCACCATCACTTCCGGCACCACAACCTCAACCACAACCAACTCCAGCTCCAATGGACCCAACTTGGCAATTATGGAATTTATTATGGAATCTTAATACACCACGACCAAATCCACCAATGACAACAACTCCACGTACTACAACACCAACCTGGTATGTACCAACAACTCCGACACCTTCAACACCAAATTGTGTAGGAGGTCAATGCAAACCTGAAAAAGTAAGAATCGTTGTTGTTGATGACTGCAAAAATCAAAAGGGCTCTTCAGAAAGTTGTTCAGAAGAATCATCTGAAGAAATCGATGTTATTGTTCCTCGTAGAAAGTACTCAAAATACCACCACTAATCAACTAAAATCTCTGTGATTTGAGATTGTTTTGTTTGCAGCATTTTCTATTTTCTATTTTTAAATCCTTCATGGTAAAAATTGTTAAAAAATAAACTTTTTTACTTTAATAAAATTTAAATTTTTAAAATAAATAAGTTAATGCTTTAATTTTCAATCTACTACAGTGGTAGCCAAACTTTTTCGATCCATGGCTCATTGAATCTATAAACTGTAGTTTCTGAATTTAGGATGTTTTGTGAAGATCTTAGCATACACGGCACATAAGTTGGACATCACTGATCTATTAAAATGTATCAAGACCAAAGATCAATGCTCTCAAGACCAAAGTGAAAGTCTCGATAGCAAGCACGCTTATCTAGTATATTTAAGGATAGCAAGCTCTTGGGAGCATCTTCATTATCTGTTCGGGGACATAAAGCTATGATGCTGGTTCATTCACTTGTATGTGTATGACGTACGTACACTAGAAAAATTCTAAGAAATGGACATACGTTCCTTGCACTATGGGGCAAAATGAAAAAAAAAGGGACATTCACTTTGTTTTTTGGACTTTTTCGAATTACACCTAGTGGGTATTATTTTCTTGTAGTACATATAGCAATAGACTTGCATGCCAAATTTCAGGTCATTTGGTGCTGTTTGGTCGATTCTGGAGCTGTTTAAAGTTGAAAAGTAGTGAAAAAACAGATTTTTTCACATCCTGTTTGACTCGGGAAATTCCATATTTAATTAAAAGATATTGAAAAACGGTTTTCGGTTCCTAATTGTACTATATAAGAGCTTTAATTTCATATACTGGAAAGTTTATATATATTGGGTTTTAGTGGCAGGGCTTTAGAAAATGTATGAAAATACCAGGAAAAAAAGCTTCAGGCGACCGGAACTAACATTTTTAGGTCGATTTCCCCCATACGGAGCTATACTAGCTTAAAGTACTTACTTTCTAGTTTTCAAAACCGTTAAAACCTTTACAATAAGTACTGGGGAGCAAAAGTTATTGCATTTTAAGTTTTGGACGAATTTTTTTCTCAAAACTAATATTTTTCATATAAATTTGGAAAATATCGGTTGAAAATAGTTTTTTTATGTTTTTGTATGCATTTAGCCATTTAAGAACGATTAGTGAAGAAATTTTTACAAAAAGTTCAAAATTCGCCGAGTTAGAGGTACATATGCTATTTGACGACTTGACCCTTTTTCTCATCACTCAAACTGCTATAACTTTTACATGACTAAATATTTTTCAGTTCTGTTTCTTGTTTAGTGTAGCTTGTTATAATACCTTTCCAACAATATATAATACTTAATAGTTGGAAGTAGTCTTGGTCATGAAAACGGACCCTGTTTGTGACTGACCCTTTACAAAGAAATTTTCAAAAAAGTCATTTCTAAAACTACCACTAAAAATTAAATAATACAATGTTTTTGTGTTTTTCATGTCAAAATATGATAGTTATAAATCTCAAAACACAAAAAATCTCATTTTGTAAACTTTCTGTAACTTTAGGGGCCTTCATAGGTAATACTCAGGTAGTCTCTCAATTCTCAGATATGAAAATTTTTTATTGACCTTTTTTGATTGATATTCAATATTTATACTTATTTTGTGCAAATTATATCAATTTTAAAAAGTTTGGGTCGAAAAAAAGTGATTTTTGACTATTTTGTTTAAAAGAGGCTTAGGTAGGCCACATTTAAGGCACTCCAGTAGCCACTATGATTAAGTTCTATACATGTTTTATACATAATAATAAAGGTAATAGTAGTATCTAGCAATAACAGAAAACAGAATGCAAAAATATTGGTTCTAAAAAAAGTTATAGTCATTTGAGTGGTCAAAAAAGTGTCGAGGAGAGCAACCAGCATAGGCAAAAACACAAAAATTCAAAATTTTAACGAAATTTTGAAGTTTTTTGAATAAAAACTATTTTTGGATAATAATTCGAAATTAAATTGCGTTTTTTGTCAAAAAAATTCAAAACGTAAAATTTTGAATTTTTGTGTTTTTGCCTATGCTGGTTGCTCTCCTCGACACTTTTTTGACCACTCAAATGACTATAACTTTTTTTAGAACCAATATTTTTGCATTCTGTTTTCTGTTATTACTAGTTACTACTATTACCTTTATAAATATGTATAAAACATGTATAGAACTTAATCATAGTGGCTACTGGAGTGCCTTAAATGTGGCCTACCTAAGCCTGTTTTTAACAAAATAGTCAAAAATCACTTTTTTTTCGACCCAAACTTTTTAAAATTGATATATTTTGCACAAAATAAGTGTAAATATTCAATATCAATCAAAAAAAGTCAATAAAAAATTTTCATATCTGAGAATTGAGAGACTACCTGAGTATTACCTATGAAGGCCCCTAAAGTCGCAGAAAGTTTACAAAATGAGATTTTTTGTGTTTTGAGATTTATAACTATCATATTTTGACATGAAAAACACAAAAACATTGTATTATTTAATTTTTAAGTGGTAGTTTTAGAAATGACTTTTTTGAAAATTTCTTTGTAAAGGGTCAGTCACAAACAGGGTCCGTTTTCATGACCAAGACTACTTCCAACTATTAAGTATTATATATTGTTGGAAAGGTATTATAACAAGCTACACTAAACAAGAAACAGAACTGAAAAATATTTAGTCATGTAAAAGTTATAGCAGTTTGAGTGATGAGAAAAAGGGTCAAGTCGTCAAATAGCATATGTACCTCTAACTCGGCGAATTTTGAACTTTTTGTAAAAATTTCTTCACTAATCGTTCTTAAATGGCTAAATGCATACAAAAACATAAAAAAACTATTTTCAACCGATATTTTCCAAATTTATATGAAAAATATTAGTTTTGAGAAAAAAATCGTCCAAAACTTAAAATGCAATAACTTTTGCTCCCCAGTACTTATTGTAAAGGTTTTAACGGTTTTGAAAACTAGAAAGTAAGTACTTTAAGCTAGTATAGCTCCGTATGGGGAAATCGACCTAAAAATGTTATTTCCGGTCGCCTGAAGCTTTTTTTCCTGGTATTTTCATACATTTTCTAAAGCCCTGCCACTAAAACCCAATATATATAAACTTTCCAGTATATGAAATTAAAGCTCTTATATAGTACAATTAGGAACCGAAAACCGTTTTTCAATATCTTTTAATTAAATATGGAATTTCCCGAGTCAAACAGGATGTGAAAAAATCTGTTTTTTCACTACTTTTCAACTTTAAACAGCTCTAGAATCGACCAAACAGCACCAAATAACCTGAAATTTGGCATGCAAGTCTATTGCTATATGTACTACAAGAAAATAATACCCACTAGGTGTAATTCGAAAAAGTCCAAAAAACAAACTGAATGTCCCTTTTTTTTTAATTTTGCCCCATAGTGCCTTGTATACCTAATAATCTATTGATAATGCACACACATACTTTAGATTGAATCACATAATTGCTTTGAATTCTATCGATTTCTCATCATCATTGAAACTATGTTTAAATAAAAATATGTAAAAAAAAGTTTTTTAAAGATACGCTTTATTTAGGTGCAATGAAAAGTAGAAAATAATATTTAGATTCCAGTCTCAAATTTAAAAAGAGACAAATTTTTAAAATTCGACAAAGAAAAATTATAATAAAAGCGTGGGCTTTGATAATGGCTTCTGTAGATTCGCCCACGCTTTTATTATAATTTTCTTTGTCGAATTTTAAAAATTTGTCTCTTTTAAATTTGAGACTGGAATCTAAATATTATTTTCTACTTTTCATTGCACCTAAATAAAAGCGTATCTTTAAAAAACTTTTTTTTTACATATTTTTATTTTTTACTTTTTAGTTTTCTCTATCAAAAATTGTTAGTATCCGAACTATCACTACTGAAGACTAAAAATCGCTTTTAAATGACAATTTAAATTTTAATTCGAAATGAATTTGGTCCTAAATAGAACAAAGTACAAAAATTTTAAAAAATTTCGATTTTGTGTTCCATGAAGATAAATTTATAATTTAAAACAGCCCAAAAATTAGGGTTTGTTGTTATAAAATCGTCAACTTTCATTTTTTTCCCAAATTTCTTTTTGATTTTGCTTAATGAAAGATTTTGTTGAAATTTCAGGTCAGTCGGATAATAAATGTGGTCAATATGTCGAAAATTCCTTTGATTTTGAGTAAAAATTCTAGTTTTTTGGCCCTAACTACTGCGAAATTTTAAAATTTTGCAAAGTTCTTTTTACCATAATACAAAGTAATCTAAGATATACTTTTATGCCAAATTTCAGCTCTCCAGCTTCCATGAAAGTAGAAATATGTCAAGAAATCGTAGATTTTGGTCTTAAAAAACTAGTTTTTTGGCCCTAACTTTAGCAAAATTCAATTTTTTTCAAAAATCTTATTAATGTGTTCTATATTAGCCTATAATACACCACTATGCCAAATTTCAGCCTTTGAAGTTTAGCAGAAGTGGTCGAAGTAGGTACTTGAAAATTTGAAAGTCTTAAACAGAGCAACCTAAATAAAAGCGTATAAAAACTGTATACGAAAATGGAGGCAAAAGCATTTTTCAATTAAATTGAACTAATTATTGTACGTAGTTTATTATATACTTGGATAATTGTTTGTAATTGAACACAGTTCTCATAAAAATGAATAAATAAGTGGATAATCAAAATTCTTATGATTTACATTTTAATAAATCGAGATCATTGAATTGTGATGGGATACCATCTGTTTTTCAGGAATAGTATGAATAATTTTAAAAGTCTTCAATCAAACTGTTAATTGAATAAATGAGATATAATTATACTGTAACTGGATACTATGAAACTTTATTGGCATTATTAATAAGGTATTTGGAAAGATCCTAGTTAAGATAATTTTGAAATGAAGTTTTTGTCTTCGTACTTCAGTTGAATTCATATTTCAGGCATGACTAATACCTTGATGGATCCAAAAATTTCAATAATATATTAAATGAGGGTCCATGATCAACGAATAAACTAGGCTTTATATCTCACTCAAACTCGACTTACAGTTTATAGTGGGTTCTAAAAAACTAATTTGACGACATTATTGCCTGTACGATATAAGTGGATGGAGAAGTTACATCCATTTTTTATTAATATTGATATGAAGGGGTAAAAAACTATAAAAGGGGAGACAACTTATTATAGTAGCTAATTTAATTTGAATATTAAACGACAGTTGACATATTCTCAACAAACAAACTGTAATTCCATTACATATGATTCGTAAATATTGATTAATTTCGGTAATTTAATTTTTTTAATAGCCTTTCTAAGGTAATTATTGTTTAACATCGTTCGGAATAATTAGTTAATAATAATTATGTAATGAACATATTAAAATAAGGTTTTATAATAGCTACAAAACGGTTTTAATTTCTTTTAAGCAGTCACGTGCGAGTTTTTAAAACTAATCAAAGTTAGTAAAGTGTGATTAAAAAAAACTTTTGTTCAGCATGCGCGTATAAATGTTTTTAAATCATGGCGTAATAATAATAGTAATGCAAATATTGTTCTATAACACTCAATTATGCGTGCAAACGTTGCAATTATAGAATCAATTTTATAAACACTTAATAAGTATAAAATGATATGATTTGAGAGATTTCTTGCTATTTTATTATCAAATTTTGACAAATAATGATGTTACGAAGTAAAATTGCTATTATATTTGTGCTCTTAACCACATCGGTATTAATAACCGATTCGGCGAAAATAGTAGATTTAATTCAAATGGAATCAACCGAAATTACTCCAATGGTTAAAGTGATATTTAAGTTCTTGCGTACAGGTCAAGCTATATTATCTCTCTTAAGTAATCAAGAAGGTGCTGTGACATCCGATAGTGATAACATAGATGATTTCTCGTTTGATGGCTTAAATACTAGAGGATTTAATAGATCATTATCAAGGAATAAAACTGATTCAATGGAAGACACCACGGAACTAGAAAGCACAACTGTTATTGATTCACAAGAAGACTATGAAACTGAAGATCCAACTGAAGATGAAGATGTCGTAGACGAAAATGTTGTAGATGAAAATGTTGTAGATGAAAATGTTGTGGACGAAAATGTTGTAGACGAAAATGTTGTGGACGAAAATGTTGTAGATGAAAATGCAGTGGATGAAAATGTTGTGGACGAAAATGTTGTAGACGAAGATGTAGTAGATGAAAATGCTGAGGATGAGAATGCTGAAGATCAAAGTGGTGTAGATGAACCAGAAGCACCAGCAGAAGAAGAAACAGAAACACCAGAGGAAGTAAATACTGAAAAAGATACCACAACAATTGTACCAGAGGAATAAATCATTTGACGAGTTTGAATCCTAACAAGCTTTTATGGTACAGAATGACCAGTAACTAAAAGTGGTCTCTTTGTCTGTTAAGGGAATAGTTAATTATGTTAAAATTGTTATTTGTTGAAAACTGATCTAAGTATATTAACTTAATAAAAACATCTGAAAAATGAACAGCAACAGTCTTGAAAAGTATAAAAATAACGGACAAAATATTTTCATCATGAAGCTTTTCTTGAGCTTTTTAGCACTGGAACAGATGAAATGAAATTCGTTGACGTTTTAAAACAATCAAATGTTGTATTTAATTTGTTATTTAAGCAGTTCCAAAAATATTCTTAAAAACAGAATTAAATAAATTAAGAAAAATAAAAGAATTATTTAAGAATTTAATAAGCTCTTAAAAAAGGAATAAAATAGAAGCTTTCGACATATAACATACATTTTAGCACAGCTCTTATAGAAAAGCATTGATGCTATAGTTTTGGCATGTTTCATTTACTAGAAACATACAAAAAAACAAATGAAAAAAAACTTGCTTACTCTTTCGCCACAAAAAATATCAAGTAAATGTTTGACGTGCACTCTCAGTATTGAATTGACCATCGTTGAGTTTACATATCCTTAAAAATGCTAGAGTGCTTATTTGCATTTACATTGATTTAATAGTGCTATCGTTGTTGTTGCATGTCCTTTATTTATTGATTTAATTTCTACTTTACCACATGTTAAAAATGATTTTTTAATCATTTCATCAAAAAAACAGTGAAAAAAATATCTAAAAAAGATAAAAAAAATTTTAATATAAAAGTGAGGAAAGAATGGAAAAAAAGGAATAAAATTTATGATGATGAAGATTTATAGTGTAATGATAAAATGATCTGTGATAGTTTTTGTCGATTTACTAGACAACATAAGGATGAAAAAATATGAAAAAATGTAATCATAAATGTAATGAGCTGTAAAGTTCACATACTACGTGATGAGGATCAAAATGAAAAAGAAGAAGACATGAAAAGTAAGAAGAAGTTTAACAATATTATTATGTGTATCGATAGTTATAGTGATGACGTAAAAAGTGATATTAATGATTACAATAGAATTAATTAGTTTTCAAAAGGCCGAGCACGTCAACATGAAAAACGTGCAGAATCATTTATTGATGCATACAAAGTGATATATTCATCAACAATTTAGAATCAAGTGTATTCATTTCTTTTAGGTATTTGAGTGCAGGTTTTGAAAATGTTAAAAATTTCATTAATAATATTAATAAATTTTAATATATTTTAATGAAAAAGTGAAATAAACTACAAAAAAGGGTCAAAAAACTTCATTTCTTGCAGGTTTTCTTTCAAAAGCTTTTTGGTTGGTTTAGTTGATTTTGGAAATTCGACAAGAAAAATAAAAGAAACACCTAAATTTATGACCTTCGTATTAGTACGTTGTGTCTAAAATTGTTTATAAAATTTGTTAGACTGCAATAATCTGGTCGATTTTTATAAGGTTCTGCGGACTTGCATGATTATAAACAATTTTATTTAGATTTTGATTGAAATTTCTATCAAAAGATATAATATTCTTAAAAAGGAAAAAAATGAATTAATACAAAAAACTTTCATAGAATCGTTTTAAGTTTTTAACAAAAGTTCAAAGTTTTGGGAAGTAGGAATAATTGAAAATGTTTGGCAATTTCATTTAAATGAATTTTTAGGCAGGGTTCTAAGTGGGAGATTATACGAAGTTGAGTTAACCTGAATAGACTTTTCCTTAAAAAATTCGGAACGACTTTGAGCTCTGTTCCTGGCTCGGTTTTTAGGTCATCTGTTGAGTAGGAGTAAATTTTCGTTTACTTTTTGATTAAAAACCCGAACCGACAAGGAACATGCTCATGAATGTGGTCTCAAATTAGAGTATGCTTAATTAGTAACATAAAAAATCTTAATTCTAAATTAAGAATCAGTTCTGTTAATTATACTTCGTTTTTTCTTAATCTCAACTCTTCTCATTACATTCTGCACACCGTTGACTATTCGTCTACGCCATTTGATTTTAATCAGAATCATTCTTTCATATGCTACTACATAGTAGGTTTAATTCAGTGGAATAAGATGCATAAAAGATTGTAATAGTTTAAATTCTCAATCCTTTTGATGCTATTCATATGCTCTTATATATTATGTCAGTAATTATAAAAAATAATTTTATATTATGAAACTTGTGTATATATTTCATGTTGAAAGCAATCTCCTTTACTATGCCTTGTACAATGAAGAAATAGATGAGTGAAATTTATGAAGCTTTTATGAGGATATACTTCATTTCAAAAGAAGAAAAGAAAAACTAATATAAGACCGGTTAAAATATGAGAATCAGACTCAGCGAAGCTTCAATTGGCACTTCACAATTTCATTCATTCACTCATTAAATATTTAAGGCATCAGAAAAATAAAGTTTCGCTGAAATAGTACAAGAAAAATTTTAATTTTTGACCAGCATCAGTACTCAATTTAAAGTTTAATACGAAAAAGTCTTGAAAACTTATCAACCTTACCTTACCTTATTTGCTGTTTATTTACCTTGTATGTATTATGTATAGTAACAAAGTAGACATTTTCTTACGGTTGAAACATGAAATAGCAGAAATAAGAAGATATAAAAATATAAAACAATATGAGACTATCATAAGCAGGTCATATTCAACATCTAAAAATCCCATTTTCTTATATCGTTAATACTCACTTTTCTCACTTCAATTCCTTCTCATTGCTCTAAGCGTGATTGAATTTTTCATTTCATGTAATAACTTTTATGCTTCACTGAATTTCTTTTTTAAAACTTAAGATAAAAAAGTCATGTTTTGCAAATTTAATACAAATTATGTCTCTAATTTTCTAAAGGAATCAAGCATTCCGATTTGTTTCTAGCATGTTCATATGCTTTTGTCCCTTTTTCCTCAACTTCGAAATTTACCTTGTTGATTACTGGTTTGACATGATTTAAAAAATCCTCATCACATTAACTAAACTGTTCAACGAGTTGCCGGTATATCAGTAATATAAAATTCATGGACTATTTTTTTCTTCATATCAGTTCCGTGAATGAGAAGTTTTGTAGACAGCAATCAGGGGAATTAATAAAACACTAGAATTTAATTGACAATTTGTCTATCACAATTCAAATTGATACATTTTTAATGAAGTTTTGTATAATGCGGGATTTATCATAAATCATTAATGATTTCATCAATTAGGACATTTGTTGCTGGACAAATTTAAGCGTGTGAATTGAAATTTTTCACATCTGCAGTAAAAAAGCAACAGCATCGTAGTGGCTAGAGTGTTGATCGCTGGGAAAAGTCTGTTTGAATTTGGGTGCTGTTTCGCTGTTCTTGCCACGTCAACTCGAGTTGTGTAATTCGCGACACACAAATTGTGGTTAGGTATATTTCATTAATATACAATGGGTCATGCCAATGTGCATTGTCTTCTAAAAGGCAGTTAGAAAAGCAAAAACACACTTCATGTACCGTATTGGTATTTCTGTAAATTTTACCTATTATATGGGTTTACTCCAAATATAAATTTAAGTTGTAAAAGCTTATTGCTGATGCCTGATTCTCTAAAAAAATTACCAAAATAAATTTAGATCCATTAATAGAAATTTGATGCCTTGCAATATTATATTCTGAAAATTTTATGAATTTAAAATTAGTCTAATTTTAAACAATTACGAATTTCAACGTCAAAAGAAGCTTTGTTGTGTTACTTCCAAATGAGTTCTGGCTTCCTAATTTCAAATGTTTTTCATTATCTTTTTTCGGCTTCGTTGTTGTCTTAATTCCATATAAAAGTTTTCAGTTCCTTGTTTCACATATGTGTAGTAATTTTTGTGTTGTGGTGTATTTTTTGAATTTCACACGATGATTAGAATATTTTGGACTAATTGTTTTTCCAAATGGTGCATCCTGAAAAATATGAATTATGTTTTATTTAAATTGATGTGCCCGAGCGACACAAATGGGGAAGGGTCATCTATAAGGATGCCAAAAATAGGCGGTTTCCATTTGGTGTTGATTAATGAGGTATACCGGAGTTCCGTGACGGAACCTACTCCATGTGTGTCTCTGGGCGCGATTAAACATAAAAGATACTCTCAATGAGGAGTACATATTAAATCGAAATATCTAACATTTATTTAGCTCATCTTGTTAATATTTTATGAACTACTGTTTTCATTTTGGTTTAGTACTTCAATTTGTTGAAAAATGTGAAAGCTATTATCAGCGAAAAAATATAATGACTGCGAATGGAAAGGCATTTATTAACGTTTGAAGCCATTTTAGAACATTTAATCATTTTACATTCATTTCATATTTCCATTAACCATTCATCATCATGATCATTTAACAATTATTTTCTATTTTTTGCAAAAAAATTTAAAATCGATAGACAAAACAAGAAGACAACAAAATCGATAAAATAAACTTAACATCAACAAGACTAGAACAACTACAGATCCTAAAAAAATCCTCCAAAAAGAAAACATTTTCCTTCCATCTATCTTTTTAATCAGTTTTGATCATTTTATGCTAAACAAGACAAACTAAAATCATTCACTCACAAATGTGGCCACATTAGTTATTTTTATGTCAAGGAAGCACAAACATATAAACATACACACAAATATATGAATGTATATTTATTATAAAGCTGCAATAATGTATACGTAATCAAAAAAGCTAAAAAGAAGTAAATTAAATGATTAAAAATGTTGAATATTTATATTATGCTAAAAACAAAAGCAACAAAGCAAAAACAGATTTAAATACATAAATATCAACAGCAATAAAAAAGGAATACGAAGAAATTGAAAAAAACTTTAGCTAAACAAATCAATAAAATAAAAAAATGTTTGTGTGTGTATGCGTAACATTTCCTCTTATAAGAAATTACAAACCCTAAAAAAGTGAAGAAAAAAAAAAAATCTTATTTTATATGAAACCCAAAGTGTCTTAAATGAAAATTTTCAAATAAATGTGAATTAAGTTTATATAATTTTGATTAATTTGAAAAGATAAAAACATCAAACTTATGAGAACTCTAAATATGAAAGCCTGCTTTTCTATGAAAAGTGAGAGGGAACTAGAGGATTGACGCGTAATAATTATTATCAGAGAAGTTATTCTTATTATTGGCAAATACATATACATTAAATTAAAGTAAATATGTTGCATATACTTACTAGAAATTAATAAAGGAAATCTTAACGGCTTTGGTGTTCGATGTAATACAAATAATTTTGATATTTTTATGACATGAACATATTTGCGCCAATATTAAAACTGAATAAGTAAGTATTCATAAAAAGGCTTTGACAGTATAAAGCAGAATATAATCAAAAAAGCTAACAATATAGAATAAACAGCCGACCTAAAAGTAGTAATTGTCTTGATTATCAATGAAAAACGTTGATTGATGCCCCAACATTGTTATTAATGAATTCAAATGTCTTTTGACACAGACAAAAAGTTTTTATAAAAATACTACTAAGTAAGAGTTTATAGCCAATAGAAATTGATAACTTTTTGTTTGAAAGACTTTAAATAATTTTCAATTTAGTTTCTGATACGATGATAAACTTTTTAACTGGAAAATCAAAACTTTTTAAATAAATAAAAGTCTACTAAACATATCCTCGCATTTTTCATTAAATAAACGAAAAAATGAAGAATTAAGTGCATATAAAGTATAAAGTTGTTATTATTCGCCTCAAACAGGATTATGATTATTATTGTTGATATTGGAATGAAAATCAGTATACTTATTAGTCACTAACAGAACAATATTAAGTAAAATTTAAACAATAAATGTGAATAATTTTATAATGATTTGTATTCCTCATGTATGACAAATGTTAAATTTATTGCCTTTGTCTTAAAAATTTGAAAATGGAAATAAAATTTAAAAAATTGTTGAACTTATTTTTAAGACAAAAAAAAAAACATAAAGGAAACAAAAATTGACAATATAAAAATTTGTTGACTTAAAGGAAAGGAATAAATCCATTGTTAGTCTAATATTTTATAGCTTTTACTATTATTTATACTTTCTGGTAGACATTGATAGTAAAAATTTAGCGATATTTATGTTGTTGAAGTTTCTAGTTTTTATGATGGTCTAATAAGAGTTCAAACCTTAAACATTAATAATGAAACAAAATTAAAAGTCAAGCTATATAAAATCAGCTAGCACACGAGATCTTGAAAAAGAAAATCAGCCAAAGTTCAGGAATTTCCGTTAAAGTTCTAAAGCTTTCAGCATAAAAAGTACGAATATAAAGAAAAAAGTTCAACAGGACAAGCGAGAACAAATTAGAGATAGAGGAAAGGAGATAGTGAGGGACGTACACACATAAAGCATATAATGAATGAAAAGAGAAACTTTTTTATTTCTCATTTCACTTTGCCATTTATGTTCGATACATGCAACTGGTTGACACATAAAATATTGAAGAGCTTGAAAACTGACTCTAATAGCTGTGGCAGTGGAAAAAAAGAAATAAGGGTAGGAGAGGAAAAAAATTCTTCCTACCACAACCCGAAACAACAACAACAAAAGCTAAAGTAAAGAATTAAAGAATTGTGCTTCTTCCCCTCACTTGTTAAATGCCTAAGAAGAAACAATAAGTGGAAAAAAATAGGAAGGAGGACAAAAATACATAGTAATAAATGAAGTGGAATAAACATTGACACTCAAATTGGCAAAAGTTTTTTTTTTTGTTGCGTGTCAACCTAGATTCAGTCCTATTCTTTATTGTCGTGTGTGCTCAAAGTAATTTTCCACTATATTTGTTGCTTTATGAATCGATTGTCAAGTGACTATACTTGTGGTGACTATAGGCTACTTGGCACTGAATTTCAGTCATTTTTTTATGGTTTCCGTGACAGAAATATTTAACCTTGCATCTACATATACGTATAAATAAAAGTCAATTGTCCATTGATGACTAATCGACAAACTCTTTGTCAACGTCACGCCATTAGACTTTATATCACCGAAACTATTGATTCAATGTAATTACCTTATTTTTACCCCATATCTCTATGAAAATATCTCACTGTTCACTTATAACTAATTTTAAAGAATAACTAACTACACTATTGACATTGTAGAAAAGACTTGTAGTGCATGTATGTATGTCTGAACTTACTTGATTTATGTAATACCTATCGGTTTCAAAAAAAAGAAGAGAAAACTAAAGTTTTAAGCGCGCTTTAAAAACGAGAGGGTATAGGAATAAAAAATATTGCACTCCTGACGATTGTACTCATTTATTTTAGCAGCATTATTATTATTTATATTGAAAAAAGTGCCATCATAATGAATTCCTTTTCATATCCAGTTTCTATTATTTTAAAACGGATGAAAAATTTTACACATTAATACCGCTCACAGTGACTGTCTTTCATATAACTCATTAATAATATATATAATAAAGAATACCATTAGTGCGGAACTTTTTCTATTCCTATTTTGAATATAGTTATCATTTTTATAGAGCACCTATAGGTATTCGCTGAGCATTGAATGAAAATGAAGAAGTTGAATACTGCTCAGAAGTATAATTGGAAAACGTAGCTTGAAGAATTTTTTTGTAAGTTTTTGATATCAGCGCGGTAAGTATTGATTTTGTAGCTTTTCTCAGCAGAGTATAAAATATTGCAATATATAAAATATATTTGCAAGTCAAAAATTAAAACTTAGTTCCAAAAAAAAAATCTAAATTTTAGAGTTTCTGGAAGTGATCCATTGGCAGAAAAGCTCTTTGTTTGATTATTTAGACAAGCTAGTTACTATAAGAAACTTAAAGATAATTAGTATAAGTAAATAAATTAAAAATAAATGTTATCACGATATAAAATGAATTGTAGTTAATGTGAGTAAAAGAAAGAAAGTTGCGAAAATCTATACAAAAAAGTATAACAGCAAACACAAAAGGAAAGCATAACGAAATAAAGTAGTTCTGTTGATAAATTTCAAAATATTTTTTTAAAATAAAAAAAAATTAAGAAATTAAAAAATTTTGGAAGAAAACCCCAAAACTCACGAATTTAGTGCAACACAAGAAGAACAACTGACAATTTTTTAGCCTCGATTATTTGATTTATTGGAAGTACTAGAAAGGTCATTAAATTTTTTTATATGTGTAAAATGTTCAGGTTTTAGAACATTGGTCTAAATTTACTAAAAGTTTATTTTGAAAATTTTTAAAATATTAAAATCAAGTCCAGATTATCTTTGACACTAAATCAGATTAAGACAGAACATAAATAACTAATCAAAAAACTTTGTAAACACCCACCTCAAGGTCGTTTCTATACATTCCACCTATTGAACTTTTACTACCATACACAACTGTGCTTCCATTCCATTATCATTATCACCTTACAATACCTACAATTTTTCCTTCCAAATCCACACCTTTCGGAAAGAAATATTCTTTTTTGATAAATTTATAACATGATGATAATGCAAAAGTAACATTTGGGTCTGAAAAATTATTATGTGGACACCTAACTCACTACTATTAAGAAAAAAAAATTGTAAG
>NW_027226230.1:0-22361 GCF_022539635.2 Chironomus tepperi
ATGCATTGCCAAGGTTAAACTACCGCCATGGACAGTATAGCACTCATCAGTATCATGGCTTTACAAATATTAATTCGTCGGACCATCTGAAATTCTGCGTGGCGCCAAGCGTCACAGCCAAAGGACAACTAACTTGCTCGTCGTATCCGTGGTGAACGTGCATAAATTCCTATTATCATCATCAATAATCATCCATTCATCATTTGAAACGGTCTTTCAAGACTACTGCGGCCATCTACATGAAAAGAAGAAATTTTGTCAATTTTGCGATCCACATTACCTTTCGTATTCTAGTTCCATTAATTCCTTAAAAATAAAATTATCTTGAAATGACGTCATCTGCAATAGACAGAAGTGTATGCCATGATATCTTGCTTAGATAGGCGGATCGCACTTGTCAATGAGTGTAGATTGTTGACGAGAACAAAGATCCGAGATATACAGCCACAGCAAATGATTACGGCGGAAACTGAAATAGATGCGTTATGCACTGGTTTAATAGCTGGATCGAGCATATATTAATATTGAATCCAGATCCACGAACTACATATAATATCATCGCAATTAGATTATGCACTGTAAAACTGCGTTTAATTGACATTGAGACTCACAGATAGTTTGCATTTATGAATTCGATAGACAAAATATCACAAGTCGTTCGGTTCTTCTTAGAGTCACAGATTCTTTATTTATTTAAGAATAACTATATTATGCTAGAAATTGTAATCAAAAATTAAATTTTTTGGAATGAGATTTGTAGTCTTGAAAAGGACTATTTTGAGGTGATTGCTGAATATCAGCCATTAAAATATAAATATTAAATTTATGCTTTTTGGCTGTGTTGAAAGTTTTTTGGCAGCTTTTGGTTTCTTCTGCTGCTGAGTTCCTTTGCTTTGTTTTGCTGCCTTCTTTGTCTCCTTCTTGCTTAGCTGCTTTTGAGTTCTAGTGGCTTTGCTTTTGCTGGTTTTTTATTGCTGAGAAGCTGCTGGTTTTTGTGTCTTTGCAATAATTTGATTTTTGTGGTTGAAGCAGCTTTGGTTTCTTGCCTTGATGATTTCTTCTTCACAGCTCTTCTTTGGCTTGGCAAGCGTTTTCCTTGGTTTCTGCCAAATTCTTGATGACCTTCTACAACCTTTCTTCTTGGCTGCTGCTGGCAATTTGAATGATCCTGATTTCTATCTTTTGTTTGCAACAATTGTCCTTTCAACTGTTGATTTCAAGTGCATTTCTTGATGAATGGTGACAATTTGCCAGTATCAATTTTGCTGAGTACCAAGGAATTTTTTGATGGTCTGGACAGATGAACACTCCGTTCTCTACGCTTAACAGCATTGACAACCATTTCATTGACTGGTGGATGTTTGTCTTTGGTTTGGCTTGTCAGGATTTTGTTTCTTTCCTCTTCTTGCTTTTGCTGGTGAAGCAAATTGGAGTTGCTGCTGCGCTGGGTGCGATTTCTATTGCTGTGTCAGATATTTTAATTTAATTTCATTTTTTAATTGTATAAAAATAATTTCAAATTCAAAATGTTATGAGAAATACAGAAATGATGGTCCTCGATATGCGAATGGAAATGAAGTTTTCTGAAAATTCTTAGTTGAAAATTTTCCCTTGCAAATTTTTTGAAAATTCAAAATTCTGTTAATTATTTCACAAATCTCAATTAAATCGATCTCAAATCTTAGAATCTTATTTACAATGAAAAATCTTCAAATGATGATTTTAAATTTAATTAAATTAACAATGCCAAAACAGCGTTAAAGCCAAATTTATGAGAAATTTCAGAAATTTTTAATTAATTGTCAATACTTTTTGAATTCAAGTTTTTGGCTATTTTCATGAAATTTTCACAATTAAAGTTTATTTATTTTAGATTCATAAAATCGCTGCAATCACAAAATATTAATTAACTTAACAATGGGATAGGTACCAATTGTAATATCGATGAGCACTTCAGCTTCTGAAAAATTTATGCGATAAAATTTTATGGGATTTAACTTTAACTTACTGATGTCTCGTGAATGCATTTATAGTGCTTAAATTGTAGAAATTTGTTAATGTAGTAAATTAAATTAAATTCTGACAAATTGAAAGTTCTAATGTAAATTAAATTAATTTATAAAGTTCTTCATACAAAATGTCAGACTCAATGAATGATCAGGCTATGAGAAGTAGAATTTTAAAGAATGGTTGATTTTACCCCAACTTGCTGTAAAATAATAATTTCAAATCCTTTAGTTAATCTACCATAAAATTCTTCTTAAAATTTGTTAATTGAGTAAAATATATGATTCTCTAATTTATCTATGCAATTATAATATTTCAGTTATGAATAAGAACAAAGAATAATCTCTCATATACGATATAGTAGAACCAGAAGTTAGAAAGATTCAGATAGATTTTTGAAATTTATTCATTTTGTTTCCACAATTTTAATTTAATTAGTTTATTTTGGAAATTCTTTTACAGATAAATTTATAGATAATTATAGCATTGCGTATCTAAGAAAGTGGAATAAGTCAGTTCGATTTTGATTAAAATTTCCTTTTCATGTGTTATTTTGCAATCTTGAAAAGACTATTTATTGTTTATGGAGCTTAGAGCAGTTTATTTGGATGATGTGTATTTGGTGATGGCTTTTGTTCCTTCTGTACATCTGTTGGTGTTAAATGAATATGTTTGAATTCAAGGACTTGTGATTGTTGAGCGTTTGTTGTAATGAGCATCGTGAGGTTTCAGCAGTGTCTGAAGATAATATTGACGAAATTGCCCATGATGCCTATTGCCCACAGTGTCTGGGTGAATTTGTTTCAAGACTTGAAGATAAATTGCGTATGATTTCCATGCTTATGACGTCTCTGTCATCTGGGGGTTGTTTTTTTTTTTTTTCCGGCTTGCAGTTTTTCGCTTGTTTTGCGGTGCCATTTTTTATGAAGTGTTTTGCAGGTACTCAGAATACAATTGATTATTTTGTTACTTTTTCTCTTTATACATTTCTTCTCTCCATGTAGAATAGACATTTTCGCCTAAATTTTGTATAAATACTCTGAACATTTGTTGCCCAACTCGTATCGAATCATCTTGTTCTTCAAGGTATTAAACTAAAACAAATGTTCAATAAAAAAATATTGCAGTAAAGGAGGCAAAGTTAGCGCGTTGCTGCCAGCAATTTCTAGTTGGTCGTATCCACGTCTTCTGCAAGGAAATCTATGGTGAAAAAGTTGAGCCTTGGTATATTTAGCTGTTGCTATTTTTGCTGCTGGAATTGGCAGGAAATGCGAAGACAAGAATTAATTTACGTCACTTGGGTATTGGCCATCTGTAAGATGAAGAATTGAATAGTCTTTGTCCGGAGTCATAATCGCAGCTAGCGCGGTGTTTTACAAACATCCAAGTTGTCTTTGTTGCCAAAGAAGACTGAATCAAAGAGTTTAAATTCCATCAATAAAAGTGCATCTGTCAAATTATAAACCGTCCTTTTTAGGACGACAAATTTTAATTTCTAAAGAAAATCCAATTTTAATTTCAAAATCTCAAATTAATTTTTCTAATGAATCAAATAAAATTCTTGTAATATATAATGACTTCAATCTTAGAACTAAATAACACAGTTTATACTAATGTTTATCGAGAGGCACGGGAGATAATGTTAGAATTAGATGTAAGAAAGCACGTTGTTAGATCAATAAAATCTGAGTTTTTTCAGATTCATCAAAATCAAAAATTCAGGTGATTTACAGATAAGTCTGAATCCTTAACATTTAAGCAAATATGTATCCAAATTTCTGTACATAATTAGTTTAGAATATAATGAATAAAAAGTTTATCTAAAAAATTAAATGCATCTAAAGAATGGTAGCAGATTGCAGTACAATTGTCTTGAATGATCGAATAATCCACATATGCATAACATATGGCTTAGAATCCAAATAGTTATGTACAGCTTGAAATATTTCCACATGCCGTATTGAAACAAATTATGTAATATCATATAGCAACAAAATATTCTTTAAATTATTCATGACCAGAAATGCGCATAAAAAGTAAGAAGAAGAACAGAATAAAGGCTATCATTTCATTTCAAGGAGCAACTAGCCTAGAATTATTCCAAGCATCATTTGCAATTTATGTACTTACAGAAAATTCTTTGTGAGCTAAGCATTAGAATAATGGATGGTTTATATTTTATTAAGTAGAGAACTGAAACTTTTATTCAGAAAATCTGCATAAGGATTATAAGATGGTTTATGCCTTCCAAAAGAAATAAATTGTCAGGAATATGCAAAGATAGAGTCGCTATATTAAACTGGTATGAATATATTATTTCAGGTGAGTAAGTTCTCATTAAAATTTCACTAAAATTATTACATGTAATTGTACTGTATACATAGCCTAGATTTGCCAGGTCTTCTTACGAAAGATTACATGAACTACGTGAGAATCAGCCGATCCGAATAAGCCATGACTTCCAAGGACACTCAATGCCACTAAAATATCGGATTCACTGTCTATTCCAGATCTTCGTTCTCAATATTACCAGTAATATGCCAGTTTCCGTAGGCAATTGGTCGATATGAGCGTGAAGGTGACAAAGATTGATCGCGTCAGATGCGATCATCAATGCAGAAACATCCTTGAAATCTACTGGAGCATTTCGGTGGCAAGAAATCTAAGGGTGAACTGGGAGATTGTTGCTTCACAAAATTCAGTGTTGACATTGATCAGAGTGTTTCCGAAGAAGGCATGCAGGTATACATAACAAATCATTATTGCACGAAATTTTGATGCCACAGTGTCTCTGTTGGATTCCACAGGAAATACAACTAGAGATTCCGAGGAAGAACCTGAGCCCAGGTGACGGCTTCATTAGTAGGGATGACGCGTTTTGTGTTATGTTTTAGATCACTGTGCCCATATGTTTGGATGTTATATGGCTGCACGTTGTGGTGTAATTTCACCCAATATATCCATAAAGTTTGGTAATTATCACAATGTTCTTCATCTATTACATTTATACATTGTGGAAATATTCATGGGCATTTTTGATGTCGATTTACACAATTCCGAGATAAGGACAATAACGTAGCGGTTGTCTTTGATCATTTCGGCAGGTTTCAGTTTATTGGTTGATTTTATGTATAAGAGTCGATGAAGTACTTTTGCGCGGAGAACCATCCATTTTTACATTTGTTGATAATGACGTTGATATTGACCATACATCTGCAGTAATTTTGCGAACTCTTTTAATTGTAATAGTTGCATTGTTCGCTGGTTTTGTGTCAATAATGCGTTGTTGTTTGTAGCAGGTGTTCAGATCCATCATCGAAATGGTTTTATTCTGATATTTGACGTGAGCACCGCGCTTAAGGGCGTTGGTTTGGTGGAGATGAGTGACCAGATAAATGATCCAAATAATGGAGAGTTTCCTTATTTGATCTGGTTTTAGTTTGACAGGGAATTGCAATAATAAGTTAATCTGAAATATTTTGTTAATTTTGATTTGTTTTATTATTTCCCATATATTTTCAGTCTTACAGGTAAGGTGTGAAAGAAAAGTGGCTATAAACAATAAGTACCCACAAATAAAGTGAATGTATGTGAAGATGCGAGCCCAACGGTGAGTATAAAATTAAATGTTTTTAAATCTAAAAATAATTTTCAAAAGGTACTAAGAGAGAAGAGAATTGAAGAAAAAAAAAGCAGTCAGAAGAGCTACTGTATTTCAAACTCATGATTGAAAATTTAAATGAAAAATAAATAGTATTTACCTACTAAGTTAAATTGCCCTAAATTTAAGGCATCTTGATCAGATATGAATTGAAGATTTTCAAATATTAATATATACTTAAAAGATTATAATCTAGACTGTGTTTCAATCGAGTATTAGTTAAGACATTAGTCATGGGATAATAAAATTTGTTAATAAAAGGATCAAACCTGAGGGCAATGCACCTCCATTTCATCACTCGATGAGTATTATTGAAAGTGTCGTAAGAACTTTTAGATAGACCTGAGAAATAACCCAAATTTTAAATTTGTTATAGCAAGAATGCACGGGTTAAGAATTGAATTATTAGAAGTTTTAAAACCAAATCAATGGTTGAAGCTATGTTAAATTTGTTGCATGAGCAAATGTTTGAGCATCATACGAGGGAAAATTCAGTGAAATATTCTGAAAAATAAAACTCAACTAATGGTTAGAGCATCTGTGAAAAATATTCAATATAATAAAATTTTATAAATTTAAATTTAAGAATTTGGGTTATTTTCGCTATTCATATCTAGAAGTTCTTACGACACTTTCACATTAATAATAAATTGCTGAAATGAGAGGCATGCTTCAGTGTTTAATCTTTTATAACAATTTTTTATTGTCTTCCATGACTCAATGTCTTAATCCAATGATCGATTGAGCGAGTCTGAAAGATTGGTTCTATAATCTTTTAAAGAATTATGCATTAATGTTTGAAAATCTTCTACCTGGAACTATCTGAATCAAGGACTTGCAAATTTGGGGCGGTTGCTTTAATTGAAGTAGAAGTACATTTATTTATTTTTCATTTAAATTTCAATTTCATGAGTTTGAGTTTTCTATTGGCTCTTCTGACGTTTTTCTTCAATTAATTTCGTTTTCTGAGTATTACGCTTTGAGGAATTATTTTTAGATTTAAAAAACATTTAATTTATATCACTGTTAGTTTATAAGTCTCGCATTCGATATACATTCAATTTATCAGGTACTTATTTATTTATGTATTTTTTCACATCTTTTTGCACTATTGGCCGTAAGACTGAAAATATATGAAATAATAACAAATCAAAATTAACAAAATATTTCAAGATTCAATTCATTATTGCAATTCTAATCAAAACTTAAAACTAAATCAAATAAAGAAACTCTCCATAATTGTTGGGATCATTTTATCTGGCCTACTATCTCCACTCAAACTAACGCCTCTGTGCTTATGACAATTACATTCAAATATCAAGTATAAAATCATTTCGATGATGGATAGCAAACACTTTATTACAAACAACAACGCATTATTGACACAAAACCAGCGACAATGCACCATTACAATTAAAGAGTTCGCAAAATTCTATACTACGGATGTATGGTCAATATCAACGTCGTTATCAACAAATAAATGGATGGCTCTCCACCTCGACGCGCTCATCGACTCTTATACATATAATCAACCAATAAGCTGAGAAAACCTGCCAAGAAATGATCAAAGATTAACCGCTACGCTGATCCTTATCTCGAAATTGTGTAAATCGACATCAAGAGCGCCCACGGATTTTACAATATTATCGGCCAACTGGATGAAGAACATTAGAGCGGTGCAAACTTTATGGACTATATTGATAAAACTGCACACAATGTTGTAGTTACAGCCACTTATAATATCCGAACATATGAAGGCACAGTTTATTTAAACATAGCACAAAAAGTTCAAGACGTTCTAACGTTCTTGTCAAGAATTTCTTACTGATCAAACGCAATTAGTAATAATTATGATTATTAATTGTTATTAATTATTATTATTATTATTATTAATTGCGTTTGGTCGATAAGAATTCCAACGTCTCTATGTCGGGAATTTCTTATCGATCAAACGCAATTAATAATAATAATAATAATTAATAACAATTAATAATCATCATTATTATCAATTGCGTTTGATCGGTAAGAAATTCTTGACATAGAGACGTTAGAACGTCTTGAACTTTTTGTGCTATTTTTAAATAACTTGTGCCTTCATATGTTCGGATGTTATAAGTGGCTGTAACTACAACGTTATGGTGTAATTTTCGTCCAATATATTCCATAAAGTTTGCACCGTCACAATGTTCTTCATCCAGTTGGCCATTTATAATATTATGGAAATATCCGTGGGCATTCTTGATGTCAATTTTCACAATTTCGAGATAAGGATCAACGTAGCGGTTGTCTTTGATCATATCTTGGTAGGCTTCTCGGCTTATTGTTTGATTGTATGTATAAGAGTCGATGAAGCACGTCGAGGTGGAGAACCATCCATTTTTACATTTGTTGATAACGACGTTGATATTGACCATACATCCGTAGGATAGAATTTTTGCGAACTCTTTTAATTGTAATAGTTGTATTATCGCTGGGTTTGTGTCAATAATGCGTTGTTGTTTGTAGCAGGTGTTTGTATCCATCATCGAAATGGTTTTATACTTGATATTTGAATGTGAGCAATCATAAGCTTCAAGGGCGTTGGTTTGGTGGAGATGAGTGACCAGATAAATGATCCAAATAATTATGGAGAGTTTCTTTATTTGATTTGGTTTTAAGTTTTTTGATTAGAATTGCAATAATAAGTTGAATCTTGAAATATTTTGTTAATTTTGATTTGTTTTATTATTTTATATATTTTCAGTGTTACATTAATGGTGCAAGGTGTAGAAAAAGAAAAAGTACATAAATAAATAAGTACCCACAAATAAAGTGAATGTATGTGAAGATGCGAGACTTATAAACTAACGATGAGTATAAAATTAAATGTTTTTAAATCTAAGAAATAATTCCTCAAAGCGTGCTCAAGAAAGAGAAGAAGCGAGAAAATTAATTGAGGAAAAAAAGCAGTCAGAAGAGCCAATAGAAAGCTCAAACTCATGACTGAAAATTTAAATGAAAAATAAGTAAGTAATCTTCAATCTACTTCTACTCCAATTAAAGCAACCGCCCCAAATTTACAAGACCTTGATTCAGATAGTTCCAAATTGGAAGATTTTCAAACATTAATACATAATTCTTTAAAAGATCATAGAACCAATCTTTCAGACTCGCTCAATCGATCATTAGTTAGGACATTAGTAGAGGAAGACAATAAAAAGTTGTTGATAAAAAGGATTAAATCTTTCGAGGGCACGAACCTCTCATTTCAACAATTTATTGATAATAATGAAAGTATCGTAAGAACTTTAGATAGACCCGAAGAAATAACGTTTAAAATTCTTAAATTTAAGTTTTAAATTTTATTATATTGGATATTTTTATGAAGCTGCTTCTAACCATTGGTTGGTATTTATTTTTCAGGAATATTTCTGAATTATTCCCTCGTGTGATCTTTCAAATGCTTGCTCATGCGATAGAGCAGCTTTATAAGCTTCAACCATTGAGTTTGGTTTAAAACTTCTAATGAGATTAGTTTACTTTTTAACTCCACGTGCATTCTTATATAACTTAAATTTAAGAATTTGGTTTATTTCTTCGGGTCTATCTAAAGTTCTTTCGAAACTTTCAATATTATCAATAAATTGTTGAAATGAGAGGTTCGTACCCTCGAAAGGTTTGATCCTTTTTATCAACAATTTTTTATTGTCTTCCATGACTAATGTCTTAACTAATGATCGATTGAGCGAGTCTGAAAGATTGGTTCTATAATCTTTTAAAGAATTATGTATTAATGTTTGAAAATCTTTCGATTGGAACTATCTGAATCAAGGTCTTGTAAATTTGGGGCGGTTGCTTTAATTGGAGTAGAAGTAGATTGAAGATTACTTATTTATTTTTCATTTAAATTTTCAGTCATGAGATTGACCTTTCTATTGGCTCTTCTGACTGATCTTTTTCCTCAATTAATTTTCTCGCTTCTTCTCTTCCTTGAGCACGCTTTGAGGAATTATTTCTTAGATTTAAAAACATTTAATTTTATACTCACCGTTAGTTAATAAGTTTCGCATCTTCACATACATTCACTTTATTTGTAGGCACTTATGTATTTATATCCTTTTTCTTTTTCACACCTTGCACCATTAATGTAACACTGAAAATATGTAAAATAATAAAACAAATCAAAATTAATGAAATATTTCAAGATTCAACTTATTATTGCAATTCTAATCAAAAACTTAAAACCAAATCAAATACAGAAACTCTCCATAATTATTTGGATCATTTATCTGGTCACTCATCTCGACCAAACCAACGCCCTTGAAGCTTATGATTGCTCACATTCAAATATCAAGAATAAAACCATTTCGATGATGGATACAAACACCTGCTACAAACAACAACGCATTATTGACACAAAACCAGCGACAATACAACTATTTCAATTAAAAGAGTTCACAAAAATCCCATACTATGGATGTATGGTCAACATTAACGTCGTTATCAACAAATGTAAAAATGGATGGTTCTCCACCTCGAAGTACTTCATCGACTCTTATACATAAAATCAACCAATAAGCTGAGAAACCTGCCAAGAAATGATCAAAGACAACCGCTACGTTGATCCTTATCTCGAAATTGTGTAAATTGACATCAAGAATGCCCACGGATATTTCCACAATATTATAAATGGCCAACTGGATGAAGAACATTGTGATGGTGCAAACTTTATGGACTATATTGGACGAAAACTACACCACAACGTTGTAGTTACAGCCACTTATAACATCCAAACATATGAAGACACAGGTGATCTAAACATAGCACAAAAACGCGTCATCCTACCCAATGGCATAATAAGTCCTTACAAACCAGGTTCTTCATACTCGGAATCTCTTGATTATTTCTATTGAAATCCAACTGAAGACACTGATGAATCCAAAAATTTCGTGCAATGAGCATGATTTGTTGTGTATGCCTTTCGAACGCTTCTTCGAGAGCTACACTCTGATCAATGTCAACACTAAATTTGGGTGAGGTGCATGGACCCGACGGAATATTCCGCGGAACATATTCCGCGGAAGAAAATTCCCCGGAATAATCTTCCGCGGAAGTAAATTCCACGGAAGTTTCTTCCGCGTAATATGTTCCACGGAATAAATTCCGCGGATTTTTATTCCGCTAAAATAAATTTTTGAAAATTGTACCGCGGAAGAAAATACGCGGAACAATATTCCGCGGAACTTTATTCCGCTGAAAATTTTTTAAAAATATGTTCCCCGGAACATTATTCCGGGGAATTTTGTTCCGCGGAACTTTCTTCCGCGGAACATTCTTCCCAGGAACTTTCTTCCCCGGAATTTGTTCCGAAGAAGTTTTCATATAATTTTTTTTTCTTGACTTATCAAAAATTGAAATTTTTAAATGACATTAAGGGGTGGTTAAACAGATCGCAGTACCTTCTGGTCTTTGGCGGACCCAAAAGCTTATTTTATTCTATTATAATTAAAAATTTGTGTGATCTAAAATTTTCAAGATTTTTGTAAAATATTAAATCACAAATCATTGATGCTCAGTAATAGCATCGCTGTGGAATAACTTTACTTGGGGAGGAAATCGCAAGTCGGAAATAATGTCGAAATTTTATTTTTCACCACGTGCTAATAATTTCACCTACAACGTGTAAGTAAAATTATTCCGACATGGTGCAACTCTAAGTTTTTCTGGATTTCGATTGTTCTAATTTTTATTCTCCTAAATATGATTTGCTGATTTTACAATAGTATAGTGTTGTTAAAAATGTCTAAAACAGCATGTTGGAGCATGTCTGTGAAGTCCGCGGGAGTAAGTTGTTTGATCGCAATGAAAATTGGCCTAAGTTATATCCACATTACGTTCATTTATGTCCTGCATTTAAATATTTTCATCCTATCTCAGATATTATCTCACAACATCAACAGTTCAGAACTTAAGGTCCATAGCTGCGCGTTTATATGCGTTTCATGGCTATTGATAGTTTAACGAGGGATCCAGATCGCAATCCGAACCACTTCATTGATGAAATTACTTCGTGCAGCCTTCAAAAGAAGGCTGTGAGCCTCGTTTCCACTACAAATGATGATGAAAAAGGACATATGAAATAATTCCCATGCCGAGTCTCGAACTCATGATCACTAGATCGGTGTTGCAATAATTATATACCGAAGTTCTAAACTATTCCGCCAGCGAGCCACTTTGACTCACAATGTTACAGCTTCTCAAAATTCTCGATACCTTATTTTTTGCAGGCCACTTTCTTAAAATCTCAAAAATTAAGTGTAATATTTTATATTTAAAATTAAAAAAGTAAAAGAATGATCTGATTTCATACATAACATGATAATATTACTGTTTTTTGGTGAGGTAAATATTATGACCTGCAAGCAAAAACACCATAATTTCTGTTTGTGATAGGACGAAAATATTTAAATGCAGGACATAAATGTGCAGTAATAATTATTAAACTCATGATTCTTTATAAAACTGAATGGTATTAAGTGTGATTTTCTTAAAATTCATGGAATTTGTCAACGTTTAAAAATAATTCAAATATTTTAAATTTTTTCTTAACGGAAGATTTCTGAGCAGTCGCTAATGCGGATATAATTTAGGCCAATTTTCATTGCGATCAAACAACTTACTCCCGCGGACTCCACAGACATGCTCCACAACATGCTGTTTGAGACATTTTTAACAACACTTTATTATTGTAAAATCAGCAAATCATATTTAGGAGAATAAAATTTAGAACAATCGAAATCCAGAAAAACTAAGAGTTGCACCATATCGAAATAATTTTACTTACACTTTGTAGGTGAAATTATTAGAACCTGGTGCAAAATAAAATTTCGACATTATTTCCGACTTGTGATTCCTCCCCAAGTAAAGTTATTCCACAGCGATGCTATTACTGGGGATCAATGATCTGTGATTCAATATTTGATAAAAATTCTTGAAAATTATAGATCACACAAATTTTTAATTAGAATAGAATAAAATAAGGTTTAGGGTCCGCCAAAGACCAGAACGTACTGCGATCTGTTTAACCATTTCTTAATGCCATTTAAAAATTTCAATTTTTGATAAGTCAAGAAAAAAAAATTATATGAAAATTTCTTCGGAACAAATTCCGGGGAAGAAAGTTCCGGGGAAGAATGTTCCGCGGAAGAAAGTTCCGCGGAACAAAATTCCCCGGAATAATGTTCCGGGGAACATATTTTTAAAAAATTTTCAGCGGAATAAAGTTCCGCGGAATATTGTTCCGCGGTATTTTCTTCCGCGGTACAATTTTCAAAAATTTATTTTAGCGGAATAAAAATCCGCGGAATTTATTCCGTGGAACATATTACGCGGAAGAAACTTCCGTGGAATTTACTTCCGCGGAAGATTATTCCGGGGAATTTTCTTCCGCGGAATATGTTCCGCGGAATATTCCGTCGGGTCCATGCACCTACGCCCACTAAATTTTGTTGCTTGGAGATAACAATCTCCCAGTTCCTTATTTCCCTTAGATTTCTTGTACCACCGAAATGCTCCAGTAGGTTTTCAAGGATGTTTCTCCATTGATGATCACATCCTGACGCGATCAGATCATTGTCTGCTTTACATATTATTTTAGCTCGTATCGTTAATTGCCAGCTCTGTAATACTGGTATATTGAGAACAATAAGATCTGAAATAGCTTTTACATAATCCGGTAGTTCAGGATCGACCTGATTTGACTGTGGATTCATTTGTCTTTCGTGTAAGCGACCTGACCATAGTGTATTAGTTGATATTCGCTACCGGTTGTTATAGCGACTTTTAACTTTAACTTTGCACTGTTCACAATATTTATTTATTTTTTTTGGAGGTATAAACCGTCTCTATGTCTCTATACGTAATTTTCTGAATAAAAGTCTCAGTTCTCTACTTAATAAAAGATAAATCATTCTGTATTCTAATGATTAGCTCTCAAAGAATCTGATTCTATTACACTTCTGCGCCATTTATGGGAGGAACAATAAGTTCCTGAATGCTTGGAATAATTCTAAGGCCAGTTGCTCCTTGAAATGAAATGTAATAACTAACTTTATTCTGTTCTTCTTCTTACTTTTTATGCACATTTCTTGTCGACGAATAATTTAACGAATGTTTTTGTTGCTTGCTGCTGATGTTGCGTATATTGTTTGGAATGCATACGGCCATGTGGAGTCTTCATGCGGCTGTATAACTTTTTTAGTTCTAAGCCATATGTTATGCATATGGTAAGTTATTCGATCGTTCAAGACGAAAAGGCACTGCGATCTGCTTTACCATTTCTAAGTGCCATTTAATTTTTTTTTAAATAAACTATTTATTCATTACATTTTAAACTTAATTATGTACAAAGTTTGGATACATTGTATTTGTATTTAAATGTTAAGGATTCAGACTTATCGCCTTAAGTCACTTAGTTTTTGATTTTGATGAATCTGAAAAACTCAGATTGTATTGATCTAACAACGTGCTTCCTTACATCCTGAATTCTAACATTATCTCCGTTAGCATACTCGATAAGCATTAGTTTAAACTGTATTATTTGGATTCCTAGATTGGGTCATAATATTTTACAAGACTTTTATCTGATTTGTGCTAAATAGGAAAAAATTAATTTAGGATTATGAAATAAAAATTATGAAATAAAAATTTGATTTTCTTTAGGAATTAAAATTTGTCGTCCTAAAAAGGACGGTTTATAATTGATTGAAGGCACATTGTTGATGAATTTAAGCTTTCTTTGATTCGGTCTTCTTTGGCAACAAGACGGCTTGGATGTTTGGTAAAACACCACCTTGTGCGATTGTGACTCCGGACAAAAGTTTGTTCAATTCTTCGTCATTACGGATGGCCAATTGCAAGTGACGTGGGATAATTCTTGTCTTCTTGTTATCACGAGCAGCATTTCCTGCCAATTCAAGAACTTCAGCAGCCAAGTATTCCATAACGGCAGCTAAATATACTGGAGCTCCAGCACCAACACGTTCACCATAGTTTCCTTTACGGAGAAGACGATGGATACGACCAACTGGGAATTGTAATCCAGCACGGCTTGAACGTGACTTTGCCTTTGCCTTAACTTTGCCTCCTTTACCACGGCCTGACATTTTTTTGATAGTTTATTTGATTTAGTTTGTACGAGAAAGTTGAAGAACCAAAGATGATTCGATACTGAGTTGAATATCAACAAATGTTCAGGTATTTATACAAAATTTGAGAGCGGGAAACATGAGAGGCGTGGTCTATGCTACATGGAGAGAGAAAATGTATAAAAAGAGAGAAAAAAGTAACAAGAGTAATCAGTTGTATTCTGAATTTTATACAAAACACTTCATAAAAAATGGCACCACCAAAAACAAGCGGAAAAGCTGCAAAGAAAGCCGGAAAGGCACAAAAAGCAATCTCAAAGGATGACAAGAAAAAGAGACGTCATAAGCGTAAAGAATCATACGCAATCTACATCTTCAAAGTCTTGAAACAAGTTCACCCAGACACTGGTGTTTCATCAAAGGCAATGAGCATCATGAACAGTTTCGTCAATGACATCTTCGAACGTATTGCTGCTGAAGCCTCACGATTGGCTCACTACAACAAACGCTCAACAATCACAAGTCGCGAGATCCAAACTGCTGTTCGTTTACTCTTGCCTGGTGAATTGGCCAAGCACGCTGTCTCAGAAGGAACAAAAGCCGTCACCAAATACACATCATCCAAATAAACTGCTTTCTAAGCTGCATCGCATATCTCAAATGGTCTTTTTCAAGACCGCAAAATATTTTATGAAAAAGAGAAAGATTTTAATCAAATCAGACTGACTTACTTTAACTATTTAGATACGCAATAAACTGTTGATAATTAAGTTAGATATAAATGAATCTGTATATACTTTAAATTATTGTAGGTTAATTAAATTATGATTAAATAAATATATTAAAAAATAGTCCAAACATATTTCTGAATCTTAATTTTAATGATTTCCAGACTCAAAATTCTTATATGACAAAATGTTCTTTGTTCTTGATATTTCTGATGACGCTCTAGGCTTGCCTACATAACTTTCTCTAAATATAATTCTGATTCAAATGTGAAGATTTCCAAACAAATGAGTTAAATTAATTAAAAAGGATTGAAAACAAGAAATTTTCTTACAATTTCAAATTCGGACTCACTTCATCCTTATTATACAAAATGCTCTATTCCTATTTCATATAGTCTGCTCAGTCATTGAATCTGACATTTTGTATGAAGAATTTTATAAATTAATTTAATTAATAATGTTACTGTTAATTTATCAAAATGGTATCTAACTTAAGTATTTTGATAAATTTCCACGATTTAGCACCAAATTAAATTTCACAAGACATAGACATAGAAAGTTAAATCCATAAAATTTTATCGCATAAATTTTCAAGCACTGAGTGCTCATCATTATTACAGTTGGTACCTGTCCATAGTTAAGTTAATTAATATTTTGAGATTTTTGACTTGATTTTATGAATCTACAATAAATAAACTTTAATTGAGTGAAAATTTCATGAAAATTGGCAAATCGGTTCAAAAGTTATTGACAATTAATTAAAGAAATTTCTGAAATTTCTCATAAATTTTGACTTTAACAGCTGTTTTTTTGGCATTGTTAATTTAATTAAGGAAATTTAAAATCATCATTTGAGAGATTTTTCATTGTAAAATAAGATTCTAAAAAGATTTGAGATCGTTTAGTTAAAGTTTGTGAAATAATTAACAAATTTTGAGATCGACGCAGAAGTTTACAAGGGAAAATTTTCCAACAAAAATTGAGCGCGAGGCTTCGTTTCCATTCACATATCATAGTTGAGGGACCATCACATTTCTGTATTTCTCATAACATTTTCAATTTGAAAATTATTTTTATACAATCAAATCAAGTGAAATTAAATTAAAATGTCTGACACAGCAGTAGAAGTCGCACCAGCAGCAGCAGCTCCAGTTGCTTCACCAGCAAAAGCAAAGAAGGAGAAGAAACCAAAATCTGACAAGCCAAGTAAACCAAAGGCACCAAGAACTCATCCACCAGTCAGTGAAATGGTTGTCAATGCCGTTAAAACATTGAAAGAACGAGGTGGTTCATCAGTCCAGGCCATCAAGAAATTCCTTGTTGCTCAATATAAAGTTGATACTGACAAATTGTCACCATTCATCAAGAAATACTTGAAATCAGCAGTTGAAAAGGGACAATTGTTGCAAACAAAAGGTAAAGGAGCATCAGGATCATTCAAATTGCCAGCAGCAGCCAAGAAAGAAAAGGTTGTAAAGAAGGTCGCCAAGAAGGTAACTGAGAAGAAACCAAAGAAGGCTGCTGCCAAGCCAAAGAAGGCTGGTGAGAAGAAAGTCGTCAAGAAGACAATTGCCAAGAAACCAAAAGCTGCTTCAGCCACAAAGATCAAGAAGCCAGTTGCAAAGACCACAAAAAACCAGCAGCTGCTAAGCCAGCAGCCAAAAAGGCAGCACCAAAACCAAAAGCTGCACCTAAACCAAAAGCAGCTAAGCCCAAGAAGGAGGCCAAGCCAAAGAAGGCAGCAGCACCAAAAGCAAAGAAACCAGCAGCAGAGAAGAAGCCAAAAGCTGCCAAAAAACCAGCAGCAAAGAAAGCATAAACTTAATATTTATATTTTAATAGCTGATATTCAGCAATCACCTCAAAATAGTCCTTTTCAGGACTACAAAATCTCATTCCAAAAAGAAAATTTAATTTTTGATTACAATTTCTAGCATAGCTGTAACTAAATTTTTAAATAAATGTAAATAGTGTCATTTTACTGCTAGTTTTGACTTGAATGCTCAATTTGTCCATCAACATTATAAAGGAATTATCTATGCTGTTTTTAAGGGAAATTATGATTATTGTTTTTTCATCCTTTCCCTTAAATCGAGCAACAACGTTTCTAAAGTTGTTAAATCTATATTATGTATATATATGTAAGATCAATTAAACATTGCTTAATTTAATTTCAATTATTGATATTTAGTAGCTCTTGAATCTCAGGCTCATTATTAATATAAGCTATCGCTCCAGCTATTTAGCCGATTATAAGTCATTTCGCATCTTCCATAAATGTAATTTGCTATTATTTTACTTCTCTCGGATCTTTGTTCTCGTCCTTAATCTACCTCAGGGATAGGATTCAAACATGGAATTCCAAATTTAACAGCAACTTTCATGATCCGAACCTTTCTAAGCAAGATATCAAGGCACTTTTGCTTCTAATGTTTAATATTGCAAATGACGCCATTTCAAAAGATAATTTTTATAAATTTTTATTTTTAAGGGATTCAAAGGAACTAGAATACTACGACAAGGTAATGTTGAGATCATAAAATTGACTAAAAATTTCTTCTTTTCATGTAAATATTTTTGGTGGTCTTGAAAAAGACCGTTCAAATGATAAATGAATGATTATTGATGATGATGTAGGAATTTATGCACGTTCACCACGGATACGACGAGCAAGTTGGATGTCCTTTGGCATAATTGTGACACGCTTGGCATGGATGGCGCACAAGTTTGTGTCTTCGAATAATCCGACGAGATAAGCTTCAGATGCTTCTTGTAAAGCCATGACTGCTGATGATTGGAAACGCAAGTCAGTCTTGAAGTCCTGAGCAATTTCACGAACAAGACGTTGGAATGGCAATTTACGGATCAACAATTCAGTCGATTTCTGGTAACGACGGATTTCACGAAGAGCGACGGTACCTGGACGATAACGATGTGGCTTCTTAACTCCTCCGGTTGCTGGTGCTGATTTACGTGCAGCCTTTGTTGCCAATTGTTTACGTGGTGCCTTTCCACCAGTTGATTTACGAGCTGTTTGCTTTGTACGGGCCATTTTAGTTTTGAGTTTTTACTTTTCGATTTGAAATACAAACGAGAAATGATACGAGAGCGAGAATTAAGTCCCCTTTATATATGATTCTTATGGCGCGAATATGTATATGTGAGGTGGGGAGAGATAAATTCAGGGGAAATGAGAGAATTTCGATAAATTTATTGAATATCACTTAATTTAATTAATTAAATATTTGGAATTATCATCAAAAAGTTTCGTATTGTTTTGATCCAAAGATTTAGGTCAATAATAAGATCAAATATGATCAAATGACAGGAAATTGATGTAAGAATGATGAGAGAGGGGAAGATGAGAGAATGTATATAAAGAGAGTGAATTTCATGGATTGGCATCATTCAAGTTTCACCGTTTCTCGTGTAAACAAGTAAGAATATATTAAAAATACAAAATGACTGGACGTGGTAAAGGAGGCAAAGGTTTAGGAAAAGGAGGCGCAAAGCGTCATCGTAAAGTTCTTCGTGATAACATCCAAGGAATCACAAAGCCAGCTATCCGTCGTTTGGCTCGTCGTGGTGGTGTCAAGCGTATCTCAGGCTTGATCTACGAAGAAACCCGTGGTGTCTTGAAAGTTTTCTTGGAAAATGTCATCCGTGATGCAGTCACATACACTGAACACGCCAAGAGAAAGACAGTCACAGCTATGGATGTCGTCTATGCATTGAAACGTCAAGGACGTACTCTCTACGGTTTCGGAGGTTAAATTTCTTTCTCCATCATCAACACCAACAACTTACATCAAATGGTCTTTTTCAAGACCGCAATTTAAATTATTAAAGAAAATAATTTTTTATTTCCAAGAGTTCCTTATTATTAGTACCTGAATAAATTATAGATAGATAGTTAGGTGTTTAATAACCATAAAGGTATTTGATTTACAATAAATTCATATAACACAATTAATTCAGTATAATAATCCAATAAAATAATTCATATAAGTATAAAGAAAATGTACTAAAAAGACAGATTTGTTGTTTGACACTTGACAATCACATCCCAATGCCATTACTAACTCGGCCGTTCATCAATGATGCTGCTACTAACGAAGCATAGGCAAAAATGTTTTATTCCATTCAGCCATTATATTTATCCATATTTTCGAAATTCTACTGCATTTAATTTTTATTTGATGATTAAAACATTGAAAAATAGTCATATATGCATAGATTTTTTATGGAAGAAGATTTCATTAGAAATTGATAAATGGAGTAAATTGTTATCTAATATGAATTAACGTATTTTTGAGTTTTGGAAAGTTTAACGGATTTTGTATTTTCAAAAATATGCATATGTTCCAAAATTTAGTACTATCTGACTGTATTGACAAACGATCAATTTAATTTAATTAAATATTTTGAGAGTTAGCAAGAGAGCAAAAGGCGTGATACAGTCGTCATCAGAGTATTATTCTGCACTGAAATTGGTGAGCATCAAGAAGGAAGTCAATTTTGCTTATAAAGTATAGTTTCAATTAATTTTTAGATTTGGTTAAGTTTTTCTTATTTTTTCATATCACAACTTAATGTACAATCACAGAATAACTCCTAAGTAGCTTATGATATGCAATAGTAGCTTATTCTACTATGTATAGCATGTCGATTTTATTTTTCTGAAGTCTGTGCTTTATCTTAGATTTTTCAAATGAATTACTATAAAAATCTAAATCGCAAAACTATAGCTTTGTTAAAAATGCACTGCAATCTATCAGGCAAGCATAAACTGAATTGTGTTTAGGAATTAGTATAAACTGTATTATTTGGATTCTTAGATTGGGTCATAATATTTTACAAGAATTTTATCTGATTTGTGCTAAATACGAAAAAATTAATTTAGGATTATGAAATAAAAATTTGATTTTCTTTAGGAATTAAAATTTGTCGTCCAAAAAAGGACGGTTTATAGTTGTTTAAAGGCACTTTGTTGATGAATTTAAGCTTTCTTTGATTCGGTCTTCTTTGGCAACAAGACGGCTTGGATGTTTGGTAAAACACCACCTTGTGCGATTGTGACTCCGGACAAAAGTTTGTTCAATTCTTCGTCATTACGGATGGCCAATTGCAAGTGACGTGGGATAATTCTTGTCTTCTTGTTATCACGAGCAGCATTTCCTGCCAATTCAAGAACTTCAGCAGCCAAGTATTCCATAACGGCAGCTAAATATACTGGAGCTCCAGCACCAACACGTTCACCATAGTTTCCTTTACGGAGAAGACGATGGATACGACCAACTGGGAATTGTAATCCAGCACGGCTTGAACGTGACTTTGCCTTTGCCTTAACTTTGCCTCCTTTACCACGGCCTGACATTTTTTTGATAGTTTATTTGATTTAGTTTGTACGAGAAAGTTGAAGAACCAAAGATGATTCGATACTGAGTTGAATATCAACAAATGTTCAGGTATTTATACAAAATTTGAGAGCGGGAAACATGAGAGGCGTGGTCTATGCTACATGGAGAGAGAAAATGTATAAAAAGAGAGAAAAAGTAACAAGAGTAATCAGTTGTATTCTGAATTTTATACAAAACACTTCATAAAAAATGGCACCACCAAAAACAAGCGGAAAAGCTGCAAAGAAAGCCGGAAAGGCACAAAAAGCAATCTCAAAGGATGACAAGAAAAAGAGACGTCATAAGCGTAAAGAATCATACGCAATCTACATCTTCAAAGTCTTGAAACAAGTTCACCCAGACACTGGTGTTTCATCAAAGGCAATGAGCATCATGAACAGTTTCGTCAATGACATCTTCGAACGTATTGCTGCTGAAGCCTCACGATTGGCTCACTACAACAAACGCTCAACAATCACAAGTCGCGAGATCCAAACTGCTGTTCGTTTACTCTTGCCTGGTGAATTGGCCAAGCACGCTGTCTCAGAAGGAACAAAAGCCGTCACCAAATACACATCATCCAAATAAACTGCTTTCTAAGCTGCATCGCATATCTCAAATGGTCTTTTTCAAGACCGCAAAATATTTTATGAAAAAGAGAAAGTTTTTAATTACTGACTTATTATATTTTCTTAGATACGCAATAAACTGTTGATACTATAATTAGGCATAAATGAATCTGTATTTAGGTACTTTAAATTATTGTAGGTTAATTTAATTATGATTGAATAAAATTATTTACAAAAATCGAAACATATTTCTGCATCTTAATTTTTATAATTTCCAGACTCAAAATTTCATATATGACAAAATGTTCTTTGTTCCTGATATTTCTGACGACGCATTTGATTTGCCTAGACAATTTTCTTTAATTTTAATTCTGATTCAAATGTCAAATAAAATTACTTAAATTAACTTAATATGTTTGAAAAAGAAATTTCCTTTCAATATAAAATTTGGACTCAGTTCAGCCTTGATATACAAAATTCATATAGTCAGTCATTGAATCTGACATTTTGTATGAAGAATTTTATAAATTAATTTAATTAATAATGTTACTGTTGATTTGTCAAAATTTAAATTAATTTTACTATATTATCAAATTTCTACAATTTGGCATCAAAATAAATTTTACAAGACATGGGTAAGTTAGAGTTAAATCCATAGAATTTTATCGCATAAATTTTCAAGCACTGAGTGCTCATCATTATTTCAGTTGGTACCTGTCCATAGTTAAGTTAATTAATATTTTGAGATTTTAAACTTATGAACCTGCAATAAATAAGCTTTAATTAAGTGAAAATTTCATAAAAATTGGCAAAGCGGTTCAAAAGTTATTGACAATTAATTAAAGAAATTTCTGAAATTTCTTATAAATTTT
>NW_027226231.1:0-21847 GCF_022539635.2 Chironomus tepperi
ATTTTTTATGTCTTTTAGAAAGGAATCAACTGCTGGGTGTTACTAAGAATAGTGTAGACTCTAAAATATCCATATTCCGAATAGCACAAATTGGTTAACTGATTAAAACCTACCCAGGTCGACGTGACTTTGAATTGGTGCCTGATTCGGTTTTTAATTCGACACTGGACGATCTTGACTCTTACATTGAATTTGATCGATTAATGATTTGTGCCAATCAGATGAATATCCTATTTGAAAAATTTGGTAATTTGGAGTAGTTTGGGGATTTTTGACCAGAGTTGCAAAATATAAGAATTCGTGACAGGCAAAACTGTTCAAAATCTTGATAATTTAATTGACAAATTATCAAAATTCTGTGATAAGATTTTGGCCTGTCATGTGTTCCTATTTTGCAACTCTGTTTTTGACTCCGACATCGAACAGGTCTTAGTTGGTGTTTTTCAACAAGATGAAGCCCTTAGCCATTTGAAAACCGTAGCATTAATGCTGACAACGCTCCCGGTCCTGTTATCGTCTGTGTCGTCTTGACAGTTTAGCTTCAAATTATTAGTCATTTTCCGGATAGACCTTTGGTCGTCGCTGTTGTTCTAGGGTCTTCAGAATTTACGTTTCCGTAAGATTTCGAATCGGGAATGAGGAATGGCCTAAGCAAGAATGGGAATCTTTCATTGGGAATTTTTTCCGTCCTCGGAAATTCCCGGGAATATTTGCTTGTTCTTTAATTCCAGTCCGGCTCTTTTTGAGTCTCTTAGCATTTTGCTTCAAGCATGCCAGAATGTCAATTAGATGTCAAAACAGAGAACTTGTATAAGCTTTATGATGTGGGGCGTAATAGAGTCAGATGAAGCCTTTTTGTAATAACATAAACTCCAAGTTGAGCATGATTCCAGTAAGTAAGTAAGTATGGCGTATTGCTAGGTCAACTACAAACAATTTTAGAAAATTGAAGTGTTTTTTTTTTTAAATAAATAAGGCAGGATTTTGAAATCTAGCCTGAAATCAGGCTTGCGGAATAACCTCAAGACACACTCAAGTCGACCAGGTCCAGATTTTTTGAATTTTCTATAACTTGTGCCTTAATGTATCAATCTTAATACAACCTAATGTACATTTACTATGCATTTCTACAGTTACAGAATTAAAAGCCAAAATGATAAAATGCGCTCAAATAATCTACTCAAAAACTTAATTTCCAAACTTTCATTTACTTTCCTTTCTTTTTATTCATCAACAATCAGATGTATCTTTCTATACCTCAAACCTTAACTTATTTCTCTTAATATTTTCATATATTTATTTATTTATTTAGTTATATAGCATAAAGCCACAAATAATAATTTTAATTCAATGAGATTTAACGCTACAAATCCGTTCATATAAGCGTAATTGAGCAAGATGAAAGATACAACAACAAGTTCAGACAAGAAAGTAACTAAGCGAAGTGTACATAAGTATTTATAAATTGAAACTCATCCAATTGTAATGCCGCATTAACTTTTTTTGTGTTGTATACTTCTCAATCGAATTTACATGTATCGATTGAATTAAATTTCAACACAGCAAGAAGTCTCAATCTCGTGCTTTGAAGTTTTTTTTTTCAAAAAATGCCCTTTTTCATCTTCTTTTTCTTTTGTCATAATTAAAGCCATTTTTAGATATAATCCGCATTAATCTCTATTATGAATAGACGATCAATGATCAATTCCTAACAGATTTACTGTCTGTCTACTGAATGACAATTTGAAATAATCATGCGTATAATGCTTTATAGTACTTCATACCTTATGAATGCTTAAGGGACAGCATGAATCCGATTTCATTTATGTAAAACAAACACGCTTAATGGTTCATTCCTTTTGTTGTGCAGCGCGAACATTTATCGTTTACTTGTTTAGATTGAAAAAATGGAATTTTAATGATGATTTGCATGAAAATGGAATTTTTTTGTTGAATATGGAAGTGCATAATGAGAGTTGGTAGAGTATTGAGTTGTGGTGGGTCGAATTTGGAGTTTGCTTTATTAATGAATTGGATTGTTGAGGAATTGGATTTTTTAGACTTTCTAGCTATTCTGTTAGAGTTCTTCTAAGTATTAGTGGAAGTTTGTAGTTTATGAGGTCAAGACTCGAATATTTACTTACTTACTTACTGGAGCTATTGTCCGCCAGCTCCAACTTGGAGCCTAGGTTGCTACAAAATACTTTCCATCAGACTCTGTTACTGGCTGCATCACAAAGCTTGTACAAAATTCTCAATTCTGACATCTAGCTGACATTCTTCATTACCGTCCTTCGCCATGATGCTCTTGAACACCCGAGCGCTTTTTTCCTTGTAGATTCCAACAAAGGGCAGTACAGCAAGGTTTGTGTCTCACCCCATAAAGAAACATTATTCCGTTTTGCTTGGATATTTCCCCTACGGATATTTAAGATCCACAAATTCACAAGATTTTCATATTATTCTCTGAGCTGTGGGTATGGCATACATTGTATACAGCAGTGATGATCAACTTGTGTACCGCAGCACAATAATGAACTGTCAAAAATTCTTGGAAATGCCATGAACCCTATGCCGTGTGACTAATTTGGGTCGGGCTTATCTTTTCGATGTTCTGTGAAAAATAAAAGGTTTTCCACCACTGGTTTAAAGAGAAATTACTTAATCTTTAGTAATTCCTTTATCATATTTTGAGTCAAGGGTTTGAGCTAATCTTACTACTTACTTCGCTGGTCGTACAGTACAATTGTGATCCATGACCTCCCACAGGAGTCGCATGAAGTTGGCCTCTATCGCTGGAACTAATCAAAACGATCAACATTCACCAGCAAATTTGACAAAAATCATCTTCACTCACACCATACATACACCCAAGGGGTAAAGGTTCTCAAGACCGAGAATTACACCTCTGTTAGTCTTGATCTCAAGATTTCCCCGTTGAGACTTCCAAGAATTCTCATCGCGATCACGATCTCCAAAAATTCGTTAAAATCAATACTTTGAGAAACACTTATGAGAGAAGAATGACCAAAAAATGCCAGCTTAACGCAATAAGATTGTACGTTTTTGCATAACGTAATAAATGGGGTCGTTTACTTATTACGTTACGGTTGTAGAGTTCTTTGGGTTGAGGTTTGGTTACGTCTGAAACTTTGTCTTATATTTGTAGCAATAGGATAGGGTGGAAATGAGGCTCAAAATGTCGATTTTGCGATACGATATATAAAACGGTCCATAATCGAATGACCCATAAGTGAACATCCATTTATACAGTCTTAAAATTAAGATTCTACTTAGTTCCTTAACCGCACTTGCTCACCCCAAAAACCTCTCAAAGAATTAACCTTGATTAAAACTTTAAAATTTTAAATAACCCAAAAATATTCCCACTTTTTTTTTCATCGTGAAGAAAGCCGAAAAAATACAAAATATCATTTTAAACTGTAAATGCTTATTAAAAGCTTATTTCACTCGATTTATCAGCGAAATAAATTTTAATAAGAATGAAAAAACAGAATGCCCGAAAGACCTTGCAACAATGTTATGTGATTGTTCAATTCGTGCAAATAAATATAACATTAAGCATAAGCAGACAGATTGAGGCAACAAAGTAAGTGAAAAGAGAGGTGGGCTCATTTGAGAATGAGATTATTCCCTACTGTACATCCATGCATTTTTTTATGCTTTATTGAAGAAAAATAAATAAATAAATAATAAATAAATCCTCTATGGTTCTTTTCCCGTGCCATTTAAATTATTAACGGCCGCATTTATATTTTTTCAACGGAATAGCTAAATATGATTTATCGACTATAAACGGATAGCCGTTGATTTGGCAATTGTGAGGCTACTTCCCCATTCTATTTCAATTAATGTACCAATTCATCGCATGTCAGTGATTACAATACAGGCTGTTGTGGTGAATAAATAATAGCAAAGCACGTCACTATCATCATCTTTTTCTTTACATAAGGTAGTTAAAGGCGTGAGGATGATGAAGTTTTCAAAAGAATTATGTTTTGTGATTGAAGCTAGGCGCATTTTTGATTATCGATTAGGACATTAGCTCAGTATTGGCTCTTATTTATGTAGTTAGGTGCGTAGACAGCTACAAGACGAGTTATAGACCATAGGACATTATGATAAACTATATAAATCTCATTTTTGGCATTCTGGCACCGTCGATGGTGTCATTAGGAATATGACATGGTTCTATATGATCTACATGATTTTAATGTAATGATTCTCTGGCTTCAAATTTGTTCCACATGAAGATTGTCGCTAAGAAAATTATTTGGTCTGAGCAGAGTGGAATCAAGAGGTTTTGAACCATAAATTGAAGATTCAATGTTCTGTACAATGATCAATGTCTCTTTGGCTGAAAGGTTAAGCAACCAGAACGCATTAATGAATTGTGAGTACAAAATTCGATTCCCATCTGAATCGGACCTTTCAATCATTTAATAGAGTTTTGTGTCTATTTGACAAGACTGCAGCACCATGCTCAGGATATTACAAAAATCCAGCCTCTCTTCCAGGACATTACAGAAATCCAGCCTCTGTCTCTCAGGAAATCTCATCAAAAATTTACTTCAACCCACCAGAAAAACTGAAAACTCCCAACCCCACCTATCCACAAAATAACTACACAACTAAACCATAAGCTTCTCTAAGCAACATAATAGCACATTACAGCATAAATAATCACATTTTCTTCAATCAATATCAAAGCAAGTGAGAGAATAGAGAAGAAAATAGAAAAAAATTCAAGTGAGCGCCATGTAAAGCACCTAGCAATCATCCAACGTCCATTTACCAATCCACTTGGAACAAGAAAAAAAATCGAGATGAAGATGAAGGCATAAAAAAATACAGAAGACTCACGCTCGATCACTTACAAAATAGATAAATTGCATTTTAATACAACATTGAGTTATGGCAGTCGAATGAGAGAGAGAAAGAAACGATCATTATTGTGTAAAAGGTAAATGCATAGGCATTTTAGATCAGTTTGCTCTCACACTGTGCAATGAATATAGTCAGCATTTGAAGTTGAGATTCTAAGCTTACACACATTACCTCTTATTGTTTTTAATCTCCATCATCATCTACTTCTCTTTCTTTTTATTTCCTCCCCTGTTTCGTTGCCGCTGCTGATATATTGGGATAGGGGTTATGGATTGTCGGGAGATTTTGAAGTGAAAGTTGCGTATATACCGGAATAGAGAAGGATCATGCAAACCAGAGTTGAGATCGGCGATGTCGGCAACCAAGAGAATCGGCCAGTCGTTCATTGTTTTTTATTGTTCGCCGTTTTTTATCTGCCACCGTTTTTGTCCGACCGATGAAATCAGGCCGTTTCACAACTCTGATGCAAACTGATGAACATTTTAATTGAGTATACTAATAAGCTCGCTCATGAAGATGAGTATGCTCATTGTCTGATAAGGTATTATGGATCTAAATGAAGCTGAAATTGAGGAAAATTCAATAATTCAGGATTTGATCTCAGGTCAAATTCGTTTAGGAATCAAACCCATCTTCTGACAAAGATTTTAGTTTTAAATTGCTGATTTTTGCTTATTTGTGAAGCTGGATGACAGACTAGACTATATTTGGCTCAATACTCAGTCAAGTGCTCGACTACTTACTTCAAGCCATCAAGTGACACATGATCCCTGACACATGAAGACCTGAGCGACACATGATCCCGAATAGTACAAGTCGGTTAATCAATCAGAAGTGTGACATCAAGCCGACATGACTTTGACTGGTATCCAAGTAACTCTGACTTAGTGCCATGATTTTTAATCAATTAAACTATTTGTACTATTCATGCATGACTATGATGCAGAGTTGGCAGGGCTTTGAAGTCCGGACTCTGCATGGAGTCCGACTCAACTTTGCTTTGTTTTAGGAATTGATCCGACGGACTCCGTGAATCCGACGTTTTTCGGACTCAGACTTTACTTTTTTTGGGCGAAGCCTCCACATAGGAGTTCTGCCACTTCTGCTATGATGATCAAATGACGTCATCATAAAATATTTTGACGATGTCCATCATATGACGGTCATTAAACCAATTCTTGGAATAAGCAAAATCCTGTCGAAAATCACTTAATATTGACTGTCGATGATTTTAATTGTTGTAATTCAAAATCAAAGAATCTCTGACCAGTAACACCGACAACAACCGACAAACTCCAAAAACTGTCATCATCTAGATCCCCAATCGATACATATCACTCTGTGGGTATGGACATTGTCTCTGTTTACCTTCCAATATTCACAATATTCATGTTGAGCTTAAAGCCACTCTTTAGTCCACTCAGTTCTTTTTTTTTTTACTTCTTCCTCTCCTATTCGCAGATGCATTAAACGACTTAAGAGGCAAAATGACGAGCGTGGACTATGTTATTATTATACATTTAATCATGTTATAGATCGATTACAAAAATGTGATTATCATTATTTATTTTTATTCATGCATGCTTATAAGGAATATTTTGCACAATGACTGGAATCTCACTGACTCTGTACTGCAAGATTTTTAATGCACATACTTATTTATTTATTTATTAATCACCACCATAACTGAGATGATGTTTTGATATTTTGCTCATGGATTAATGTCTTGTAGATAGATGAAGTAGAAAAGATTGAGGAGGTAAAATAATAAAAAAAAGTATCAGATTGAAATATATGAAATTATAATGAAGATAAAAATGGATATTGTTTTTCAATTTGAAGACTTTACGGCAGAATTGACATTTTGTTATTATTAATTGTGCTGCGGGAGATATTTATTGGGTTGCAATTGGAGTTGAGTGAAATGTAACTGGACATAATTCATGGATTGGGACTTTGAATGATGAAAAACGGGATGTTACTTACTTTACTGGCATTACAGATCAACTGTGATGCATGGTCTCCCTCAGATGACGCCTAAAGCTGGCTCTTCTGCCTGCCAATTGTCAATACCAAATGCAATACTGTCTCTATCGACAGCTTCCTTCCAGGAGTTCTTTGGTCTTCCACGATCTTTTTTACCCAATTTCTGTGGTAAAATGGAGAATAAGATGAAATAAGGTAAGGTGTCACATGAGTTCACTTATTACGTTCAAGAGTCATTTCCATTTAAACAATAGAAATTCCGAGAATTCCATTGTTTTATTTTGAAAAAAGTTCGTTATTCTGTTACTTAATAAGTGAACGCCCTTTAAGATTTGCATTTAATTAGAAATATTTCAATAGTACAGCAGATAGTTGAACCTTAATAAGTGTATTAAACAGACTTTGTGGCTTAGTGAAAGAAAATTATGTCAGCAACTTGTTGCTATGGGTTCAATTCCCTATGTTAAATGTCTGAAAATTTTATTCGATTTTCATAAGTGGTCTGGGCTTTTTTTTGCTGATCCAAGAAAAGGTCCTTATATACTTGTGTATAACTGAGTGTCGTACACTCATTACGTAATGTCCTTGGGTGAGGCAATCGGATCTATTTCTCAAGTTACACAATAAGTGAACGGCCCCTTTCATTCAATTCTGTCACAAGGCTTTCCATTCTGAGTGGACAACAATACGCTAAAGCTAGTCGATGGCAAGTTGATTTCCAGATGATGTTGAGTTCTAACGTATTTTTGTCCACTCGTGCATGATTAGGTGGCCTTGTAGATAGAGTATTTGGCAAATGGCCAAGTTGGTCACACGGGTTTGACACTCTCTTTTAACAATTCTTTCATTTTTTTTATTTTATCAACTGATATTAAAAATTTAAATTTTTACAATTATTTTAGTCTAAAAACTGTGCAGATGTGCACTCTAGTAATGACCCATCACCTTAACCTTATCAATTACCATATTTTTTATAATAATTCAAAAAGTTTATTTCTTTAAAACAAATATAAAATTACTTAAGAAATCCCATCCGATAAGTGACCAATCCAAAGCCTTTATTTATTTGACATAAAAGAATTTATAAGCAAATTCAAAAAAATTAATTTTAATTGAAGATAATAACTTCCATATAAGCACACGAAACCTAATTGTGCAACAGAAACGTTTTGTTAATAAAATTGTAAACCACAAATTGCCATATAAAGTTACAGCTTTTGAGGATTTTTTTTTCTCTTTTTTTCTCCAACATTTAATTTGGAAATGACTAAAGTAATTTGCAATGTTAAACTTATTATGTGACATTTTTTATTTGTTATAGTCCCATTGTTCAGGTTTATTAGTAATTTTCATTGTGTGTCGTATGAATGGATTAAAGCTTTTGTCACGATAAAAATTACGATCGAATCTATAAAGATAATTTAATTTAGGAGTCAAATTATCTCGTAAGTATGGTATGGTGAGGCATTTGACAGTTTAATGGGATGTATGGGAGGTTATGGATGGGAGTTCTGTGATTGTAGATTTATTCTATTTATATAAAATGACCCTGAATGGTATATGACGTAATAAAGTCGGAAAATAGTGTAACTAAACTGGTCTCACACGTGAGACTCAGGCATCGAAGTTGCATTAGGCAAAATCTGACCCATGCTAGTCACGCTGAACTGGGGCCAGAATTTTTCAAATTTTTAACATCGTCGTCTTTTTGGGGATCACATGAGGGGTCGTTCACATATTATGTTCGCTTTTTAGCAAGCCATTGTCAACGTTTCAACGAATGAAAGGATTCTTCATTTTCCATACAAATAATTCATTCGGATGATAGATTGTATGGGCCGGATGAAAGCGGATGAAGAGTGTCAATTGCTTGCTTTTTAGGGTGAGGGGCAAGTGAAGGGGTTTTGGAACTGTCCCAAAATGTACTTTAAGATTAACGTTCTTAAAGTATTACATGTGCTGAATAGAATAAAGATTAATCCGTCAGAAGGCCTGCCTATTAGCATGACATTAATCTAGCACGTCAATGAGTAATAATGATAATAACTACTCTAGGAAGTGAAATTTATATTCAAGAACTTGAAGTTCTAAACATAATTTCATTAAAATCCCAAACATTACAGAAGGTTTCGTAAATAGTCTCGACTACAGGACTTAACTACTTGCTGTTATAGCCCCACACGCAGCCTTAAAGCAATGTAGCAAAGTAAGCTCAATCAAAAGTATTAACCAGTTAAACGCCTGAATCCGGGTTTTTTATCGATCAACCAATTTCTGTCAATCTAAAAGGAAGTAAATCAAATTCCAGAACATTTAGCAGCTATAAATTTGCCACGCGAAATAAAACTTAAAGCAAATACCTCCCGGAATTTCACAAAAACTGTGACTCACAACCGGCATTTTTTTAGTGGAACAACTCAAGTGCTCACATCCTTTTTTTCCATTCAAAAAGAGCCTCTCTTTGTACTTCAAAAAAAAAATTAAAACTTTGTTATAATACGAAAAATAAACAAATTGCCAACAACGAATATTTTGTAAATCAACAGAAAGTCGACGGATGATGAAGAGAACAAAAAAAAAAATTTGTATTTTTTCACTTACGTAAGTCCTCAATAAATGAATTAAGAGGAAGAGGAGAATAAAAAGTGAGAATAAACAATGACAATCTGCTTTTTGTTTGACACCACACACAAAACAAAGAATTTTTGTAGCGTGATGGTTGGATGATGGTTAGATGATGGTGCAGTATGTCTATGAGGGTCAGGAGCTTATGTTGGTTCTGGAACTTATGTTGTTCTAGTTAAACTATTTTTAGGAGGATGGTTGATTGGTACATCTTAGGACTAGCAACCTAATCAGTTACCAAGCTCTCCCAATCCATGGTTACTTTTGACCATGACACACAGGTTGGACACAACTGCCTAAGTCGCATAGCCCATAACAGTGATTGGCAATCTTTTTAGTGTCACGTCACATTTTAGTGACTAAAATCGGACACGGCATGAGGTTCATGGCATTTCAAAGCAAATTGTCGGCATATTAGTGTTCCGCGGCATACAGGTTGTCACCACTTGCCTAAATATGTCCTATGGGTTAAAGATTTTGAATTAAATCCTAAAACATTGTTGAGTGACTGAAAACCTAAATCAGAAATTCTATCATGGACATACCCTACCCGAATAATACATGACGGTTAATTGATCTGAAATCCAGAATCATTTCGGCGAACCTTTGACTTGGTGTTGGATTTAAAACGAATCCGGTTCCAAATCAGAGTCACGTCGGTCTAGGATCGGTTTTTTGATCGATCAATGAATTGTGCTATTCGGACTAGTTGATGTCTTTAACTATGCTCATGCATTTTGGGATTATTTCAGAGTAACCGACCCTTGTTGAATCAATCATGGGTTCTAAATAACAGAATGCAAACGAATTCACGAAATCGAGACAGTCTCAAGATATCTCAATACATCCCATCTTGAGAACCCACAGAGCATTCTGCTGACCCCAAAAATGCGCCTTATACCCTCCAAAACACACCAAAGCATTCCTTCTGACAAACAATTCAATATTCTTATTGGAATACGCATCATAATTTCTTAAACATGATAATCATGATTATTGTTATTATTGAATGTCTCACTCTCACTTACAATACATCTCGCGCAACACATTCTATACAGCTGTGAATATAAGAATCATCCATAATCGACGATTTAAATTTTTCATTCCTGAGACATTTTTTATTATTTTTTATGATTATTTGTTGTACCTACATCATTTCAAATAAAATCAAGCATTATAATAAGTTTCCACTGTTTTTTCAATTCCATTCCATCCATCTACATGCGCACACAGAACCTCTCTTGGAATCATTTCGATGAATCAAATTAAAGTCAATCTAAGTCATTGAATTTGAGGGGGATTTTTTATATTATTTATATTAAAATATGCTGAGATGATTAAGAGTTTAAAATTAAATTCTCACACATTTTTTTCTTCATGTCTTCTTCGTCTTCTTCCTCCTCATCATCTACTTAAAAATATGAATATCCAACACAACAACAACAATAAGAAGATATTTGGATGATGACGACGATGATTCTTTTCTTTTTCTTGTGGTTAATGAATGAGCGAGTAAGGTGTTTCATAATAATAAATTTTAAGGTGCTACAAAAGTGATTAAAATAATTAATTAAATTTATTTTCATAAATTAAGAGGATTTGGGCTTTTTATTTTTTTGAATATTTCCTCTTTAGACTTTCTGATTTGTGAGGTTATGTGAATAAAATTAATTTCAGTTCTTTTGTGTATCTACAAATGCAAATTGGCGATTATTAAAATTTGAGGAACGGAATGTCTTGTAGTTTTACGATTAACAGTGGAATTTACACAATTATTCAATTTTGAAGTAAATTCAGATGCAGAAATTTAAATAAAAATTTTGTTTAAGACTACTTGAAATAGTGATGAGCTGTGGGGAACCTGTGCTGTGTGCCGCGGGACACTAGTGGGTCGTCAAATTGATTTGGAAATTCCATGAAATTCAGTCGAACTTTAAATACGTAAAATTGCATCAATATTTCAAGCATTAAAAAAGTAAAATTTGAAAATTATAAAAAAATCAGGTTCGAAACCTTAAATTCCAAGCAAAATATTGTCTTTGATATTTCGTTGAAGGGACGTCTTCCTTTTTGCAAAAAATTTTTTTTTTTAATAAAATCTCTTTAAAAATTTCCCATAAAAGCCTAATCAACTGATAGTCACAGTTAATGACTGCAAATTAATCCATCATATCAAAAACAATAAATCGCAAATTACAACGGTTTTGACAAACATAAGAAATAATTTTTTTATCACCGATTAATGATAAAATCAATCCATAATGAACGATAGCCTAGGTAATATTGTCCATTAATAGCTCTTCATTATAGAGATCTAAATTTATTTTAAAGAGTTATTAAATTTTTGTTTTATTGATTTTCTAGTAAATATCTCTATAATCTTTCTTCCCAGAGGGACATTAAACGCGACTCATCTAAAATTTCACAAAATTAAGAGAAAAGAAAATTCTCAATTTTAACACTCATAAAAAAACTTTTAAACTTGAATTTTTAAAAAAAAATTAAATTTTGAAATTTTGAATTTTTAATATCTGTTAAAAAATTAAAAATATCTAAAAAAGGAATTTTTGGATTTTTATAATTTTTGAATTTTTTAAATTTTTAAAAATTTAAAAAAAAATTTAAAAATAATTTTTAGATTTTAATCAATTTTCGAAATTTAATTAAATTTTTAAATTTTATTAAATTTTTATTTTTTATTAAATTTTAAATTTTTTTAATTTTTTAAATTTTATTCAATTTTTAAATATTATAAAATTTTAAATTTTATTAATTTTAAATTTTATTCAATTTTTAAATTTTATTAATTTTTTAAATTTTATTAAATTTTTAAATTTTATTAAATTTTTATTTTATTCAATTTTTAAATATTATTAATTTTTTAAATTTTATTAAATTTTTAGAAAATTTTATTAATTTTTTAAATTTTATTAAATTTTTAAATTTTATTAAATTTTTAAATTTTATTAAATTTTTAAATTTTATTAAATTTTTAAATTTTATTGAATTTTTAAATTTTATTAAATTTTTAAATTTTATTAAATTTTTAAATTTTATTAAATTTTTAAATTTTATTAAATTTTTAAATTTTATTAAATTTTTAAATTTTATTTAATTTTCAAATTTTATTCAATTTTTAAATTTTATTAAATTTTTAAATTTTATTAAATTTTTAAATTTTATTAAATTTTTAAATTTTATTAAATTTTTAAATTTTATTAAATTTTAAATTTTATTAAATTTTTAAATTTTATTAAATTTTCAAATTTTATTAAATTTATAAATTTTAAAATTTTATTATAGTTTTTAATTTTTTTCCATGAGTGTATTAATCCATTTTAGCATAAACAGAACGAGAGCATATATGCACGTAACAGATTACAGTTTTGGATGCTCAAAAAAAAAAAAAAGAATTGTGTACGGAACGAGATGAGAGACAGAGACACACACAGATCTTTAAAGAATTCAAATAAAAATGAATTTCATAAAAAAAATGTGGAAATAAAATACAAAAAAAGGTAATAATAAAAATTGGGATAAAAATCTTTTTTTCTCGCGCTTTTTTGTATATCGAGCGGCTCTCGCTGGCTTTTTTTTCTGCTTTCTGCTTCAGTCGAACAACAAAAAAAGAAATATTTAAAGCGAATATCCAAAGAGTGTTTTTATGATCTTCTTTTTTCTGTGAGTGAGAAGTTTTTATTATTACACGCTTTTATTCAAGTCACTCTGTTTGTATGCGTCAAATCTTGCAATCGATTTTTCGACCACTTCTGTTGCTCCTATTGAGCTCAAAATTTTTCTACATGTGTATTCCCGATGACAATACAATATTTAGGCATTTTGAAAACACAAAAATGCTTAATTATGCTATAATTAATTAAAACTTATTTGATATGAGAAAAAATCCGAAGTCAATCAAGTATATTCTCAATGTACATGAATTAGACTATTAATAGAGCTAAAATCCAGTTTATATCATTTACTGTACAATCTTTAATAATACCAGCTTTTAATTATATTAAATATACTATTTGTTTAAAGTATTTTTGGAAGAGAAAAAACAAAGATAAGTATTTTTCTCATGGAATATTTAAAATTCAAAAAACCGTTAAAGTTTGAATCTCAAACAACCGTTAAATTAAAATGAAATTTCCATGAAAATTTATTTATGCATATTGAATCTGGACATAATGTGTCTGGATCTTGATATTATGGACATATTGTGTCAGGATGTTAACAGGGTCTTAATATAGTGTGTCTAGATGTTACTGGATCTTGCTATATTGTATAAATATGGTTCTGGATGTTACTGGATCTTGCTATATTGTATAAATATGGTCCTGGATGTTACTGGATCTTGATATACTGTATAAATATGGTCCTGGATGTTACTGGATCTTGATATACTGTATAAATATGGTCCTGGATGTTACTGGATCTTGATATACTGTATAAATATGGTCCTGGATGTTACTGGATCTTGATATACTGTATAAATATGGTCCTGGATGTTACTGGATCTTGATATACTGTATAAATATGGTCCTGGATGTTACTGGATCTTGATAAACTGTATAAATATGGTCCTGGATGTTACTGGATCTTGATATACTGTATAAATATGGTCCTGGATGTTACTGGATCTTGATATACTGTATAAATATGGTCCTGGATGTTACTGGATCTTGATATACTGTATAAATATGGTCCTGGATGTTACTGGATCTTGATATACTGTATAAATATGGTCCTGGATGTTACTGGATTTTGTTATATTGTATAAATATGGTCCTGGATGTTACTGGATCTTGATATACTGTATAAATATGGTCCTGGATGTTACTGGATCTTACTATCCTGTATAAATATGGTCCTGGATGTTACTGGATCTTGATATACTGTATAAATATGGTCCTGGATGTTACTGGATCTAACTATTTTGTATAAATATGGTCCTGGATGTTACTGGATCTTGATATACTGTATAAATATGGTCCTGGATGTTACTGGATATTACTATCCTGTATAAATATGGTCCTGGATGTTACTGGATCTTGATATACTGTATAAATTTGGTCCTGGATGTTACTGGATCTTGATAAACTGTATAAATATGGAACTGGATGTTACTGGTTCTTGACATACTATGTAAATATGGTCTTGGATGTTACTGGATCTTGTTATACTGTATAAATATCAATATTGTTGACTTCTCAATGGGAAAACTAGCAATTTGAAGGGAATTTAAGAAAGTATGGAAATAAGTATAATACTGTTGTACGGTTTTAATACAAATTTGATTATACTTCACAAGACAAAGGAGGTACGTTTTGGAGTTTTATATATTGCTTTCGAGCGAAATTGCAACCCGATCCAAACATTATATACATAAATATACGCAAATCACGAATAAACTGAGCACATATAAAAATATGTAGTCGTTAGTGTAAAAATATACTACTGTGACCTAATAACAGTCGGGCGAACGAAGCGAAGCGAAGTGCAGTCCGACACTACTGTGATCTAATAACAGTCGGGCGAACGAAGCGAAGCGAAGTGGAGTCCGACACTACTGTGACCTAATAACAGTCGGGCGAACGAAGCGAAGCGAAGTGGAGTCCGACACTACTGTGACCTAATAACAGTCGGGCGAACGAAGCGAAGCGAAGTGGAGTCCGACACTCTTGTGACCTAATAACAGTCGGGCGAACGAAGCGAAGCCAAGTGGAGTCCGACACTACTGTGACCTAATAACAGTCGGGCGAACGAAGCGAAGCGAAGTGGAGTCCGACACTACTGTGACCTAATAACAGTCGGGCGAACGAAGCGAAGCGAAGTGGAGTCCGACACTACTGTGATCTAATAACAGTCAGGCGAACGAAGCGAAGCGAAGTGGAGTTCGACACTACTGTGACCTAATAACAGTCGGGCGAACGAAGCGAAGCGAAGTGGAGTTCGACACTACTGTGACCTAATAACAGTCGGGCGAACGAAGCGAAGCGAAGTGGAGTTCGACACTACTGTGACCTAATAACAGTCGGGCGAACGAAGCGAAGCCAAGTGGAGTCCGACACTACTGTGACCTAATAACAGTCGGGCGAACGAAGCGAAGCGAAGTGGAGTCCGACACTACTGTGACCTAATAACAGTCGGGCGAACGAAGCGAAGCGAAGTGGAGTCCGACACTACTGTGATCTAATAACAGTCGGGCGAACGAAGCGAAGCGAAGTGGAGTTCGACACTACTGTGACCTAATAACAGTCGGGCGAACGAAGCGAAGCGAAGTGGAGTTCGACACTACTGTGACCTAATAACAGTCGGACGAACGAAGCGAAGCGAAGTGGAGTCCGACACTACTGTGACCTAATAACAGTCAGGCGAACGAAGCGAAGCGAAGTGGAGTCCGACACTACTGTGACCTAATAACAGTCGGGCGAACAAAGCGAAGCGAAGTGGAGTCCGACTCTCCTGTGATCTAATAACAGTCGGACGAACGAATCGAAGCGAAGTGGAGTCCAGCACTACTGTGATCTATTCGCAGTCGGACGAACGAAGCGAAGCGAAGTGGAGTTTGACACTACTGTGACCTAATAACAGTCGGGCGAACGAAGCGAAGCGAAGTGGAGTCCGACACTACTGTGATCTAATAACAGTCAGGCGAACGAAGCGAAGCGAAGTGGAGTTCGACACTACTGTGATCTAATAACAGTCAGGCGAACGAAGCGAAGCGAAGTGGAGTTCGACACTACTGTGACTACCCATAACAGTCGGGCGAACGAAGCGAAGCGAAGTGGAGTCCGACACTACTGTGATCTAATAACAGTCAGGCGAACGAAGCGAAGCGAAGTGGAGTCCGACACTACTGTGATCTAATAACAGTCGGGCGAACGAAGCGAAGCGAAGTAGAGTCCGACACTCTTGTGATCTAATAACAGTCGGGCGAACGAAGCGAAGCGAAGTGGAGTCCGACACTACTGTGATCTAATAACAGTCAGGCGAACGAAGCGAAGCGAAGTGGAGTTCGACATTACTGTGACCTATACACAGTGAATCTATACACAGTCGGACGAACGAAGCGTAGCGAAGTGGAGTCCGACACTACTGTGACCTAATAACAGTCGGACGAACGAAGTGAAGCGAAGTGGAGTCCGACATTACTGTGACCTATACACAGTGAATCTATACACAGTCAGACGAACGAAGCGGAGCGAAGTGGAGTCCGACATTACTGTGATCTATACACAGTCGGACGAACGCAGCGAAGCGAAGTGGAGTCCGACACTACTGTGACCTAATAGCAGTCGGGCGAACGAAGCGAAGCGAAGTGGAGTCCGACATTACTGTGATCTATACACAGTCGGGCGAACGAAGCGAAGCGAAGTGGAGTTCGACACTACTGTGACCTAATAACAGTCGGACGAACGAAGCGAAGCGAAGTGGAGTTCGGCACTACTGTGACCTAATAACAGTCGGACGAACGAAGCGAAGCGAAGTGGAGTCCGACACTACTGTGACCTAATAGCAGTCGGGCGAACGAAGCGAAGCGAAGTGGAGTCCGACATTACTGTGATCTATACACAGTCGGACGCACGAAGCGAAGCGAAGTGGAGTCCGACATTACTGTGATCTATACACAGTCGGACGCACGAAGCGAAGCGAAGTGGAGTCCGACATTACTGTGATCTATACACAGTCGGACGCACGAAGCGAAGCGAAGTGGAGTCCGACATTACTGTGATCTATACACAGTCGGACGCACGAAGCGAAGCGAAGTGGAGTCCGACATTACTGTGATCTATACACAGTCGGACGAACGAAGCGGAGCGAAGTGGACTTGATATGACTAAAAAGGATAAAATAAATTTATATAAAAAAAAAAACTTTTTTTAAAAAGTACACGCTTTTATTCATGAGTGAACTAAAAAGAAGAAAATAATTTTTTCCGGACACACAAATATAAAACAAAATTTTTAACTAAAAATAAAAGCGTGGGGCGCTCATAATAGACATAATGTTATACATTCTTAGTTACTTGTACATTCAAGCCCACTACTCAACAAGATATAACAAGTAGATTTACTCCAATAGGTATTAATATGTAAATTGATAAGATTCTATTTTAGCACTAAAAAGAAAAGTTAAATTAGTGCATAAAAAGAATTAGGAAATTGTAGGCAAGCATCCCGAACAGACAAGAAGTATGCTCATGAGTATGCTCATATAGTTGAGCATGTTCAATTACATTAATTGAGTATACATATAAGCACGCTTATGAAAATGAGAATATTCATTGTCTGCTAGGGTATTCGACTACTGTAAATGGTAAACGCTGACATTTATACAATTTCAAGACTATGTCCAAGTAACTAAGAATGTATAACATTATGTCTATTATGAGCGCCCCACGCTTTTATTTTTAGTTAAAAATTTTGTTTTATATTTGTGTGTCCGGAAAAAAATTATTTTCTTCTTTTTAGTTCACTCAAGAATAAAAGCGTGTACTTTTTAAAAAAAAGTTTTTTTTTTATATAAATTTTTAATATCACATATCCATATTTTAACGAGACACACAAATGTATACTTATATCTATAGAAAATGAGACAACAAAACTGAATATGAACACTTGGGAGATAGTGTTGAGCTTTGAGGGAAATGAAGTTGAAATTATAAGAATTTGGGAATTTTGTTTGAATTAAAGCGCATTTTGTAATTATGATTGATACAGAGTTGCATTACAGGCACCTGTGACAGGCAAAAAGCGTCCAAGTTCTTGATAATTTTTCTTACAAATCCATCCAATTTTTCAGCCTGTCAAAGGTGCCTGTTTTGCAACTCTGGATTGATACTAACTTTCTTATTGGGACCAATGCGACTTGGAATCTGTGGTTATTACAAAATGCTTTTCATCTGACAATGAAGATTGATGGTAAGTTCATATTGATCCACTCAAGCAAAATGGCTGTAATGTCATTAGCTTTGTGCAAATTCTAGTCACATCGACAGTAATCTGTATAATGATTGGGAGAGATCGGTTTCTGGTGAGAATTGAACCCACGTATTCACAGAAGAGTGATACAGATATATCATTATGATGTCTAACCACTCCACCACCAAGACATTTGAATACAATATAATACAGGGTTTACTTATAGCAAAATCGACACTGCGAACGACGATCTGATGTTTCAATCCATATCCTCAAGATGATCTATATCTTCTACATTATATCATTCTCTTCTTAATGAAAAAAACTTCGTGCAAATAGCTATTACTAAAGAATACTAGTGTAGTTCGGCAAACAAGTTGCCCACCACTGACCTACAGTTATACAACAGATTTCAATCTGCTTAGTCACCACAAGGAAGAATTCTTGTCATATTTGAAATCCTTTGTGATATTTGCTAAACTTCTAGATATAAATTGGGTATAAAAAGCTCCAAAATGATCCAAAAATGACCAATATGTGATTTATCAGTTCCACATCGTTGCATCAACAATTTAATTGTTATACTTACCAAAGCTATACCTTTGTAATGTTGAGTTTTCCGAGTAACACAATGCAATGGTACAGTCAAGACAAATTTGACACTTATTGTTAATATGGCTACTTTTGGTGTCTTAGTGAACAAGCTGTGCTGTTGAGGTTTATTATTCGATATAGGATCAATTAGTCGCAACCTGTTCAAATCGAACTATTAGAGACTATCTGCAGTCCAAACTCAATCATCAAATTTCTTAGTGCAATGCCATTTCATAAGCATCTTGCCGCACATTTTAATCTCAAATTCAATATTGTGCACGATTTTTTTATCACCTTTAAGTTATTATTTCTCATCCTACCACAGTCATCATTTGTCGTCTTGATAAGTCATTAAAATTCATTTTTCGAGTCAAAATAATCGATAGAAAATTGGTGTCATTTCATGCATCATGCCGTTGATGACCCACAAGACACACGCTTCAAATATGAAAATTTTTCCACACATTCATCTAACTTTCAAGAGCAATAAAGATGATATTTTTTGAAATATTATGGAATTAATATTTTTTTTTTCTTTTATTTTATTTTATTGCTTAAGCAATAAATCACTCGGAAGTCTTTTACTTCTCTTCTTTGTAGTGCTTGCCTTATTTTTATTAGGAAATTTTTCATCCATTGGTCATATCTGGACTTTTTATTAGAATTATTTTTTGGTATATCTTCAAAAAGTCAAGAGAAACACAAAATTGATGTTTTTATTGTCATGAGGATAGATTATGGAAATTTACAGCAACAACAATCACAAAAAAAGTCATTCTTTAATAATTTTATTAGCTTGGTTTATTTTAAGATGAGTGATAGAATGGAATTCTGATGTCTTTTAAGAGTATTAGAATTAAGGATTAGAAGTCCATAAGTCAATGTCAGAATAATGTCATGATGATGCAGATCAAGTGACTCTCTTGGTTGGGGTGTGAAGCTGACTTTATCATTGGATGCCCTTTAAGCATAAGCAATATCAAATGCTACACTTACTAACTTACTGCAACCATGTTTAAGTGGAGCTTAGGTTACAACAGAAGACTTTCCCATCTGACTGTGTCACCTAGTTTGTACAAATTCATTGTCCGCACATTCTTTCATTACTGTTCTGCGTCAAGTAGCTTTGGAGCTCTTGGTCGTCTTTTCGCTTGTGGATTCCATCCAAGGGCTGTGTAACAAACTTTTGTTTCTGTCCCAGCAAATGGTACACTGTCTCTATCTTACTTCCTTGGAAGGTGGTCCAGATCATTTGCGATACATGAACTCCCTGAAATGTTGCCTGAAACTAGTTCTTTCGCAGACTATTGTTTACAAATTGTCAATTTCCAATACCTAATCATACAATCTCCTATTAACAGCCTCTTATCAAGAGTTCTTAAACAGTCCTCACGATCTTTTGTCTCTAAAGCATCATATTATGGTATTCAATTATGCCAAATCATTTGTTATAGTTGTTATACAGATGTATGGATAAATTAGAATTATAAAGGTTCAAATCCTTAATATTTCAAGAATCTTTTGTGCGCGCAAAGGAATTATAAATTCATTTTTTTAAATAAATATTTTTTTTGAGTCGCTCATTATTGGAGATTATTCACTAATTGCGTCCAATCAACAAGTTAATCCATGATGTTCATTAAGTCTCATGAATTTCCTAAATCAACTGCTCTATGTACATGTTGTGAATCGAAATGGCTCGATGGTATGGTCGAATGGTTTAGAACTTCAGTACTTAATTAATGCAAGTCTCTCGGAAGGAGAAGTTTTTCATTTTTCCTGTTTGATATAAACATCATTTGAAGTGGAAACGCAGCTCATAACCATTGGTATTAGCAAAAAAGTGTTAGCGGAGACTTAAAAGATCCATGGCTAAGCCATCTTCATTTGTGTCGCTCAGGACTAACCCACGAATCGCCCTTGCACAGCTTTGGATCTCAATGATTTTATCCAAAATGTTGATAATCATAAGCATGCAAGCCTCTTAAAGTGGATAAACGACATCAATTTGCTACATCGTAAAGCCATAAAGTAATCTCGAGCAATTAAGACTTACTAAAACACCACTTTTACTCACGGTAATTAATGATAACATGAAATCCTAAGAAAATGTCATCAATATTGTCACCTATAAAAGTACTTTGTTGCACTCAATAATCTTTTCGTTAAATTAGTTTTAATCGCTTTTGCTTGTCTTTACATTAAGCGCCTTAAAGCCTTATAACCTGTTTGTCGTTTTACTATTTGTCGCAATGTCATTAAATGAAGGAATTCTTTGAATGAAACGGTAGTTTAGTAGTTGATCTATAAAATTAAGGTACAGACTGTGACAATGAAGGTGTTGAATAGGGATAGAGGAAATCAGAGTGTGGCTTTCTCAAAAATGACCGTTAATTTTTTTCCAAAAAACTTTTTTGCTGTTAAAATTCAAATTTTTTTTGACCGTTACTTTTACTTTTCTTTGTAACGTAAATTTTTATTTCAAATTAAGTTGAGTTTGAATTTTTCGAACTTTTCGACAATCTAATGTCGAAAAACTCGAATTCGAGACGGCCACACTCTGGAGGAAATGATTAAGACATGTGTTGGGATTTTTTGAATGTTTCATGCACTAACTTGATTTAAATATATTCAAATTTTTGAAAATTAAAGGATATGACACGAAACGCTGGATGTCAAGTTCTATGTGAGAATTGCAACAAAAAAAAAAAAAAATATAATTTATAAAAAAAGAAAAGAATATGAGGGCCGTTCATATTACGTTGGTTTTTTATTGTTATTATTGTGTGTGTGTGTGTGTGTGTGTG
>NW_027226232.1:0-22151 GCF_022539635.2 Chironomus tepperi
TGCGGGCTTCTATCCAATATACTAGTTGATACTGGATGTTATTGGATTTTAGTTTAATGTACTATAGATCAGGAAATTACTGGATCTTATTATTATACTGTAAAATTGACTTGGATACACTTTGATGTTTTGCATCAGAGTTGTTACGTATCGATTTGCTATCAAAGGCAAAAATCCATCACAGGATTTTATCTAGGTACACCATTTTTTCTCATTTCTACAAAAAAAAATTACAAAAGTCCTCGTGTTATTGATCGAGGGACTTAAGCGCATTTTTGTCCCAGCGATTAGTAATTGATTAATAAGTCACTTCCAGACCCACAAAAATGAGATCCTGTATGATCGTGGTCACGTCCAGACCTAAACCAAGATCCAGTAAGTTCCAAGTCACCATACTAGAAATTTAACAACTTCGCTATTTAACTGATTTTCAAAATTCAAACCTTATAGCGGTAAAAAAAATTCAAACATTGTTCAGTAAACACTGTAAAAACATCGAAAAACATTGAAGAACACTGAAAAACAATGAAAAAACGTGTTGTTGTTTTTGTTGTTGTTGTATATGAAAATCAAAAAATTCATTAATTATAGTATTTATGCGTTGATTTCAAACTTTACCATGCGGGGCGCCAATAACTATGGAACTGATATTTTAAAACCATTCCGAGCTCTCTACGATGTCTAGATAAAAAGTTTTTAAAAGCAGCCGAACGACCGAACATTTCGCATTATTAAGCTACCTTTTTGAAAAAAATTTCAAAAATGCGCTAAAAAATTACTTATTATCTACTCAAATCTTTGCTAGGTTTGATTAGGCATAGGCATACTTATCATTAACAAGTCTATGTAAAGGCAAAAACTATTTCCTTTGGCTATACAGTGCCTTTGCCTAGGTATAATCTTTGCCTAAGCAAATGTTTGTTTGCCTTTCTAAATTTAATGCATCGGCTTAGTCAACATAGACACAGATAACGCAAATAGCTAGCCACCTATTCACAGGCATCTATCTGATAATTCTGTTATGTATTTAAGTATTCTGGATGTTCCTGGATCTTATTATATAGTAAGCTTGTTTTGGATGTTACTGAAATGTAAACAAACCCAGGCAGACATAGAGCTTGCTTGATTACAAAAATGTGCAATCTCTATAATATTGAATGAGTATAATCTTGTTAACGCTCATTTAGAGGAGCATGCTCATTGTCTGTTAGAGATAGTAGTACTGAATGTTGCTGGATAATATTTTAAATCTGTACCAAAAAATTTAATCAGGATTATAAGATCTAGTACCATCCTGGACAATTTTATGAGGTGAATTTTACAGAATATTATCAGGAATCAATAACTTTAGAAATATTATGAAAATAAAAACTAGAATCAATGATCCAGCGCCAATCATCAGGGCATAATAAATCTAAGTAACATCAGAATCCTCCAACTCTGAATTAATCTATGAACATCTAGACTCATTATAAACAAAGAAATGATATTTGATAATGAACAAATCACAAACATTTAACGGTTTTTGTGATTTTGGTATACGTATATTTTTTTGTATAATGTACGCATATAACCTAACCCTAGTCTGAAAAACTCCTTGAAAAGTCGAATTTCGAACTAATTTTCTTATAAGAGGAAAATAATTCCTCAGAAAATCGAATTTTGTCGTTTTTTTTTGAATCACTGGGTTATTAACCATAAAGAATCAAATTTATGCTCTATTTAGTTATCAGAGTGTAAAAAAATCTTGGATACATTATCAAAAAGTTTTCAGGATGAATATATCCGTTAAAAATCCAGTTTTATTAAAATGCAGGTAAATGCATGTGAATGCATGTAAATGCATGTATATGCATGTAAATGCATGTATATGCATGTAAATGCGTGAAAATGCAGGTAAATGCAGGTAAATGCAGGTAAATTTTTAAGTTCCTCCCCCTTGGATAAATCAGTAAGAGAATGAAAAACAAATTTAGCAAATAAATTTAATTCATTATAATTTGATTGTCGTGTTTACTTCATTGCTTTATTTATTTATCCTTTTTTTTTGGGAACGATGTAGTTTTGGCTGATTTATTTTTTTAGCGTTGTTAAATTTTAGTGTTTTTTTTTGGTGCTGTTTAACTTTAAATAATTTTAGAGACTTTTAATTGATTTTTTACTTGCTTGTCTGCAATTAGATTTGGTTGAAAAATACAAGGTTGTTCATCACTGGTTTAATAAGACCTATAATTAGATTAATTTTTCAGCTTCTAGTCCTCGTTGGGATGCACATAATTCATTTTCAATATACATAACTCTAATTTTACTCTAATATATCAAATTAAAATAGAAAATATCACTCAAATTCAAAATTTACCCAAAAAAATCTTTCTTCAACTAGAAAACACATTCATCGACTCTAATTAACACATTTTGCAAGAGCAGCTCAGTTAAAAAATAATAAAAATTTCATAATTCTCAAAAAATTCTCACCTGCCAATCGTCCGTATCGCTGAAACATCCTCTCAACATCTGCCTTTGAGCACTGAAATGTGTTGAGATTACCCACAAACACTCGACTATTTACTGCTTGTGGATCTTGCGAATTTGTTTGATTTGAAAGTTTTGACATCTTCATTTTTACGAGAAAAGTTTTATTTTTTTATCACTTTATAATTTCATTAATTGCTTCACATTTGTTAATTTAGGGGTGTAGAAAATTTTTTTTGAATTTTTAATTTGTTCAACTTTTTCTTTTGACTTTTCTTTCTTCACCTGAAATGAGGAGGATAAATTTATTAATTAAATGTGGATAATTCTTTGTGGTTTTCATTAATAAATGGAAAAAAAATTATTTGAGGCTCACGTAAGAGCTTGCTTGATTTATTCATTGTTTTTGTGGTTTTTAGCTAATTTAGAGGGATAGAGTCAGGCATATGTAGCCTAAATATAGCCTAGAATACTCATAATTCAATCTTAAATTCCTGTTAAAATACAGTTTATCTATATTTTTGTGTAGCATATGGAATATCAAGCAATAGACTGTCGTCAGAGCTCGAAGTCGATATGATATAAATCGACTCGAGTCGGCTCGGTTTTTTTGAGGCGACTCGACTCGACTTTGAGCTTTCCAGTTATTTGTTTAAAAGTTTCCACTTATTTGCGTCTCATGGCTAGTTAAAGTTCACCAAACCACATCACAGAAACCTGAAGCCACTTTTATTTGACGACATTATTGCTTTTAGTCTATGTAAGCATCACGTTCCGTGTATGTGATTGGAAAAAGGTCGCAGAAATTATTTCCCATGATGAGTCTCGAACCCAAGATCGCTGGGTGCGCAGTTATTAAATCCCAAACAATTAAATCAATTTAATACCAAGCTACTTTGAATTACAAACGAGAATTCCATTTGAAGCTGTTAAACATGTTCATTAATTAATAAATGCGAAAACTCGAGGCCCAGATTGCGTGGTTCTGACGAGTAACTGAATTTTCTCGAATCCGACTACACGCCACCTTTGCGCCGATTTGAGGACGTTAAGCATTGCCATTACGGGGCAGAGTCTGCATTTTGGGTGAGCCTTAACGGAACTAGATGGTCAAGTTTCTCTCATTCCTGTCTCTCCGGCCATAAGTCCTCATAAACTCATTCATTGAGTTAATTCTAAAATTCACAAAAATTTACCTAAATTTCCCTCAAAATTATTCAAATTCATGAGACATGATTTTACAGTCTTTTCAATAGATTTGTATCTTTTAAAGCAGCTTATGTCCCCAATAAATCAAAAAGGATTTATAATCATTTTATGAGCAACATGTGTATCAATTACGAATGATTTTAGTCAATAAATTCTATCTTGAATATAAAAGCAGACAAATTAGTCAACAAATTGATAAGGATCAAGTCCTAAATCATAAGCAATTTCTCTTTGACGATGGAAATCACAGAGAGATAAATTTCAATCAAAATTCGACTTTTATTAATTTCTTTGAAAAATATGATCTTTGACTATCAGATTCCTTTTCAAACTTATTCATGCTTAATAAATATCCAATCAATAATATCCAGAGCAATATGCATAAGAACTTTCATAAATTGCACAATTGATTGTTGGGGGATGAAAATTTAATTCGTAAAAGCCTAAAGTTGAAATGTTTTGCATTTTCATTAATAATTGATGAGAAAGATATTAGTGAATCATGTAGCATAGATATATATGGCTTTATACATATAATCAAATGCATATGGAGAGAGTGAAAATATATTTATATCATACAGTTTTGTGATGTTTAATAATATTGAAATCTCCCATTGATTTTCAATTAGTAACTAGCATTCATGCTGCCGCTGTTGTATTAGAATATTTGGTATGTGGTTTGGGAGTGAGTTCTTGTACTTGAATTATTTTTGGTAGATTAAGGCGTTTTGTCTTTCTTGGCGTATATAGGGTTTCTGACAGCGGTTAACCGTTAACAGCATAACAGCGGTTTTTTCCTAAAAATGCGGTTAACACAAAACAGCGGTTATTGAAAAATTAACCGCGGTTAACAGCATTTTTATCTGTAAAGGCTTTAAATAAGAAAATTTTTACCGAAAATTTTGAATTTAAATAAAAAAGTTTTAATTTCTTTCTGAAATCTCTCCTTTTTTGTAAGAAAATGTGAAATTTTGGATGAAAATTTTAGGCCAGAATTCCTTTGAAAAACTTGAAAGATTTTAGGATTTTTTTCCTTAAAATCTCGCCATTGTCGTGAAGTTAAATGCAATTTCTGTTCTGCTTAACTCGAAAAATTCAGGAAAATTTCGGTCCAATTTGCTACGAAGAAGGTGTCCTTAGTTTTTGCACATTTTTGTGCAAAATTAACAGCATTGATTTCAAATATATCATCAAACACCTTTATTTTCAATAGAAAAAAAATAATTTTGGAGTTTAATCATTAAAAGTTAATGTTTTTCTTTGATACGTTAATTTCTTTACTTTTGTAGGTTTACGCAACCTAATTTAAACATACGAGGCAAATAAAAAGAAAATATATGAATGAAAAGCTCATTAATATAGTAAAATTGTGATATTATTAGGAATTCATAATAACCGCTGTTAACCGCGTTAACAGCTGTTTTGAGTTTTTTCATAACAGCATAACAGCGGTTATGAAAAAACGCGGTTAATCAGAAACCCTAGGCGTATTCAATTCTTATAGTGTTGAGAATCTTGAGCAGCAAAACATAGTCGATTTTCTCCAGTGTCACTGTATTAATTTAGTATTAATGTCTAAGCTAATAGTGAATCTAGGAGCCTAAGCTACGGGGTATTTATGGGTTGTCCAAAGGCTTTATTCTATAACACACCTTAGTAGTAATTCAGGATTGACTAATGTGCCACAGCACCATTTGTGGTAAGCCAAAATGAACTTGTGTACCGTGGTGTCCAAACATTTTTGTCCCATGGCACATCTTGGTGGAACCAGGATGGACTAGTGTACCATAGCACTCCTTGGTAGTAAGCAAGGATGGACTAGTGTACGGTAGCACATAGTTTAGACAACACTGACCTATTTTTATGGCGATAAGTCAAATTTGTCTTTCGAGGAGTATTTGAATAATGTATATGTTCCGGATATCAAACTTTTTGAGCTCTCAGCCAATTAAAAGACAAATTATTAGCCCGAATTGAAAGAACAGTCAACGTTAAGTTGATATTAAGCATTTATTAAAACAGAGCAATAGCTTTAGAAGCTTGTTTCATTCCAAATGATTCAGTAATATTCAGGAAAGCCGATTTGCATGAAAAAGGCTAAACAATATACATAAAGGTTTATTTCTTAAGCCTAACTTAGCATTCCATTCCCGAACAGTGAACTGTGTGCTTACTAAGTTGAGCATACTCAATTACATAAATACTCATGAGTACACCTATTTGGCTTAGAACATATGCTCATTGTCTGGAGATTTTAAAATCTGAACCTTATATCCATGTAGTCAAAAACCTTATATCCAGTACATACCGTAAAATGCGCTCTATTTTCATTCCCAAACATCATCTCCCAATCTCAAAAATTTCATACATTCACTCATTGATGGTGCTGTTTAAATACAACAACAATCCCAATAACAATATTAATATCAGTAATAATAACAATAAATTTTATTCATTTGTATGAATTTTCAAGCCACAACATAATAACACCAGTCAACTAGCCATCCGTACACATATATATGAAATGAATCATACAATTGGACAAACAGAAGAAACGAGGATGAGTAAGTGAGAATATTTATTTATGGGATTTAATACACAGACGATGATGATTGATCAAAAGGAAAATGAGACATGATGCAAAAAGGTACATGAATCTTTAATCAATTTGTCATTGGATATACCAATTAATATTGTGGATTATGTATGAGCCTAGCATCTCCTTTGATCTTTTAAAGTCTTCCATCTCAATCAATATGTCACTAATTGATCCCTTTAGTAATGTTTCGCTATTTTCCCTTTCGGCTAAAACTTCCTCATATCCCCAAAATCATTTTTAAGGTGTGAAAATTTTCAGTGTTTTGGGATTTTTTATGCATGATCGAAATTTTCTCAAAAATATTAAATTTCTTCGTTTTTGATATTCTTCTTTTTGTTCTCTGTTGCTGTTACTCTTCCTGATGATTCCCACGAGTCAGAAATAAATTTTCCTCCATTTGTTCAAAATATATTTATTTTTATGTCTGAAGTGATCCCTTGAAAGGAATTATTGGAAATTTAGATCCTTTTAAGGAGTTTGTAAGACGTGAATGAATATGGGTGCTATTCATATGCACTTGAGATGAGCATCTAGAATTGAAATATTGTTTTATTTGCTAGCACTTTTTAGTGATTGCAAGTCACTCGGAAATTATAGAAATGGCATTTTCATATTAATAGAACCTAAAAACAAGGGTTCGACAATTACATGCAATAAGTATGCGTGTACTTGTAATAATTGTCGAACGCTACTAAAAACCCCCTCTTTAGCTATTCCTTTGATACCTATGTAGTATCACTTAGACAATAAATGCAACAGTCCATAAGGCTGCTATTTTACTGTCAATATCGTTAATCATGTGAGTCTAAGTGACTTGGTGACAGAATGGTTTTCTTGTTCGGTACCTAATTGTAGGAACTCCAAGAGAAATTTATAACTTGTCCTTGTTGGAATCATATGCAGTCAAACTGCTACTTAAAGTCTTCCTTTGAAGTCTACAGGTAGTAAAGCTATCAAAGAAGTGATTCTGATCTCACTACAAATTATAGGTTAAGTGAGTGCATAGGTCTGCCGCACCATCACTTGTTTAACAGTCATTAATTGAGATACGCTTTTTCACAGCTCTAGATCTCAATGATCTGAAAAGCTTATCGTTATTTTTTATCGTCAATTAAATTTCAAAATAAGGCTCAACTGCGATGGCAATCCTAATAATGATTAAACCATGAAGATTGGTGAATCTCTTAGCAGAGAAGCTCCACTCCGCTATCTCAACCCTATTTCCACTCAAGGTACTCAAACCTTTAAGAATGAGGTCCTTACTAAAAACCAAAAAATTCCCTTCAATATTGTATTTGAAAAATCACGTGATCCGCTATGCTGTAGCCAAAATACTCCAAAACATGAACAAATTCATCACAAGGATGATCATGGATATACACTATGATACATATACAAGCGAGAAGAGCAAAAAAAATTCAAATGAACGATACACTTGGGTGTTAAAATATACTCTAAATTTTTCATAAATTCAGCACAAAAGCTGTAGCCGATATCGTTTGATAGAAAGTTTATGAATGAATGAATGTATTATCGAGAGGAAATAAAAATTTCTATCCTATGCTGAATATTTGGATCACTTTTGTTTTATTTTTTGTGAATATAAAAATTGCCAAATTTATTCCAACTTGTTTTGAGATTTCCACGTTCATTTTAGTGCTGGGATAAATTTGTGATTTTATGCGGATATTTTATTAAAATTTATAGATTTATGAATTTGTAATTTGACCATATGATGAAATAGGTCACGGACGATGAAATTGATTTTCGTGATTGTTATTGATAGAATGTGGAATAAATCAAATTAATTCCGAAAAATTTAATACTGACGTGGGAAATTTTATGTTTTTGAGAATTTCAATTTATTTTTTATTCTTTAAAACTTTTTGATTTGAATTGTTAAATTTTTTGAATATAATTTGGTAGTTTTTCAAATTTATCTTAGAGTTTTTTCAACCTTTTTAAATTTAATTTTCAAAATTTTTAGAATTAATTTTAAATGTTTTTAAATTTATTTTTCGAATTTTTTAAACTTAATTTTCAAATTTTCTAAATTTAACTTTAAATTTTTTTAAATTTAACTCTCAAAATTTTTAGCATTTATTTTCAAAATTTTTTAAATTTAAATAAATTTTAAAATTCCACAAAATCAAATTTACAAAAGTTAAAAAAAATTAAAAATTCACAAAAATAATTTATATTGATTATCGTAATAAAGTCAAAAATATATTACGTCTCATGAAAATATTCGAACACTGAACCTATCATCAAGTTTTTTGAACTCAATTCAAAATTATTTCAATATTTGTTTCAAATAAAATTCGATTAAATTCATCATAAATCACAAAAAATTTATTTTTAAATTTTCTTTGAACTTTCCTATTTTTCCACAAAAGAAAAATTCTTTATGTCGATTTCTGACATCAAAAATTAAAAGTCAAGTCATGTAAATAATCCACAAATTGTCCAATTTACAGACAAGACTGCAACCTTTAAATAAATTGTCTCTTAAATTTTCCATTTTTCCCACTCCTCAATTTTCATCACTAAACTGTTTTTTTCTTTGTATAAATTACATTCATGTGTGGAATCATTTGGCGTCACATTAAATTAACAACACGGTATATTTATTATATGCGTCTTAACTGTTTGCACATGCTGTAGACACAAAAAATATTAAAGATAAATTTAAAATGTCTCTATTTTTTAAGAGTAATTTTCCAGAACACAAATAAATAAAAAAGTTTACTCTCGCTGAATAAAAATGTAATTTGTTATAAATTAGCTATGTCGTGGACATGTCCATTTGCATTCATCATTTCCATGACTTTCTCATTTTTTTCTTCCATGCCATAAAGTACATACAGACATATATTATGAATATCATGATGAGAAATGAGGAAGGAAAAAAATTAAAAGGCAGATGACCGCAAATGAAGGCTTTATGACATAAAAAATGATGAAAATTGTGCAAACATTTAAATTAGTTAGAGTTGGTAGGAAATAAAAAAAGATAAAAAGGGAAAAAAGTCAGGAGAACTAGCTTATAAAGTGATAAATATTTATTAAGGTTGAATGCTTCTAGTTATGAAAATGCAGTCAGGGATGTAAAATTGTACACTTTTTAAGGAACTATCCCGTGTGTACAAAAATACGTTATAACCAGTTGATGCTTAAATGCTAAGTTAATGTTCAGTTGATGGCTAGTTCTAATGTATTTTTGTTCACTTTAGGAGCTTTAGGTTCAGAAATTGAATAGGTTAATAAGCCAGAATACCTTAACTTGTTCGCTAGGGCACCACTATGTCATGGTTTTAATGGTAAAATACAAAATTGCCCTTACGGTACCGTTACGGTCGATAATGACTCATTTTACTGGGCTCGTAAAGGTTTTACGACCATATTCATAAAGAATTATATAATATGTAAAACTAAAGTTCCTGAAACAAATATCTCTGGGTCTAATAAGGTACGGGAAGATTCATCAACCCTCCTGAAACAGAGTAGTAGTACACATAGTATGATGTAGTCCTAGATACTTGAGAAGACCTTTGTCATACAATTCTAGTATCGGAGAAATCGGTCTCTGTGTTAGATTGATATGTTTACTAAATATTGCGATTCTCAAGCAGAACAATATAATCGCAAAGCGCCATTATGTTGGCGCATTGACTGAAAGACGCAAGGATGCCCTGATGGCTAAAAAGCAGGTGTTTTCAGTTCATTTTTATCGCGAAAACATGAATTTTGCCGAATCGTGCTGTTCCAGATTATGTAAAGATTCAGGTTTGAAAGTCAAATGAAATCAGGAACTTCAGAATCTACAGTATAAACGACTAAATTGGGTTATATTCAATTCAAACGACTAACAGTGGAGCTATTCATGTCAATGAACCAAGTAATCAAAACCCTTTAAATAATCGGACCTAGTCTGGTCTAAAAACTTTGAAGTATTAGACTTCTTGTAGCCAATCCAATGTCAGACCTCGAAATAGACTCGAGTCTGTAATTTAGTATCTGAAAATCAACTCGACTCTATACAAGATTCAAGTGAACTTTGAGCTTTGTATAGTAACTAATTCTAAATTTTGATTCTAAGTTCTCAGAACTCCAAATGCACCAAATAATCCAACCCCAAAAATTAGCCATCAAAACAGCATAACAGCTTTTCCAACCAAGTTTATTCACCAAATAGCTGGAAACTATATTTTCTCATATTTCTATTTTATCCTACTTATCAAAAGCAAATAAAACGCTTCACTACCGCAATGATTTTTAATTTTTATTTCTCTCTTCTGTCTGCATATTTCGAATGTCTATCTAGAAAAAAAAATTGTTAAAAATGCACAAAAGGGAGAAATTCATTTTCATATCGGCTGTTTTTGTGTGTGCATTGCTTTAAAGCTTTTTTTGCTGTCTTTCACATTTTCATTTTGTGAATGGAGAAGCTACATAATGTTGATTGCATATATACTGGCTTTATAATGTTGATAATTGTGGTTTTAGGGTTGTAAAAGTTTTTTTTTTTTTGCATGACAAATCATGAAGCAATAAAGGCTATAATCAGATAATCTGAGTAAACAAAGGGGAAACCTGAATAGCACAAATTGGTTAATTGATCGAAAATTTAGCACAGACTGGCGTGATTCTGAGTTGCAACTCAGTTGGTGTTGAATTTGGTTTAGATTTGGCCTGATGCCAGAATTAATTTATCCAAATTTGGCTTGAATTCGACCCCATGACAGGGTAATGAGAATTCGGCAGGGCCGTCCTGGTGTCGGGTTTCTGATCGAGCAACTGACTTGTGATGATGGTGATTAGTTTCTATTGATCTACTGTGAATTGTAGAGAGTTAATAAAGTGGTTGAACAGGTTTCTGTTCTTGGCTAAAACGGCTTTATTGTTGCTCTACTTCCATCTCTACGGTTTTACACCTAGTGTACTGACTTGTTCTACTTGGGAAAGTTTTGTTTGTAAAATGAGTTTTTGGGTAACCCTAGCAAGCAAAGGACATACTCTCAACATCAGAGCAGCACTCACGATACTCGTGCACGTTTAGTATAATTAAAGTGAGCAACATCTCGAAAGCATACTCTTTGCCTGTAAGGTCGAATTGCAGAGAAAATTAAATTTTTAACGGTTTTTTGAGATTTAAAAATTTGAATCAAATTTATTACAATTGGTTCTTGCAGTGTCTGCCACTTGGTTCTAAATATACTGCAACCTCGTCGCCGTGGAATTGAACAACATTTGAAAATGTGCCGAACGTATTATCCTTTTTTCAAAATTCAAAATTAATTTAACCGTTAAAACAAAATGATTTTAATTTGCAATATTATAAAATAAACTCAAAAAAATGCCAATTAACTCAGTAGATCAAGCAATTAAAGCTCATCAACCTTATTAAATTTTCAGAGTTTTATATTTATTTTGTCACCATTCAAACTTGACAACGATTGCATTAATTAAGGAAAAATTCGAGTGCAAAATTTTCAGCATTTCATAAAATATTATTTTTTGTTATTCGCAACTGTCACTCAATTCAGTCACACTCACATCAATTTAACTCATTGACAATAACAACCTCCAATTTACCAATTAATTAACACCTCATAATGATGTAAAAAATAATTCATTATTAATTTTTGCTAGTTAATTAGCACCATGAATATTCAGTTTATTTACACGAGGATATAAAAAAGCATTTCAGGTTGTCGTTTAATTAACATTGTCGAGAAAAAAATATTGATAAATTGTGAATGCTTTACGTGTTGCACCTTATTATTACTGTCATAAATTTTCATGTGATTCGTTTGAATAAAAATTGTATATATTTTTAATTAATTAGTTACTGTGTAAATAGCTCAATAGCGTTAACCTTATACAATTTTTTTTGATTGACACGGTTTGCTCCATTTAATAATGATAATCAATTCAATATGAATTAGGGGTTGAATTTTGTATATGTAAATAATATTATGTTGGATTTATGGGATCGGATGTTGTGCTTTTTTTGAATGGGGGTGGAGATTCGAGTGACAAAATTTGATTGTTTGTTTAGATTTAGAAGTCAGAGTTGGGATGATTGTTTGCTGTGTATTTGCTTGAGTGACACAAATGAAGAAGGTATCGACGTAAAGCGTATTAAGAGAGACCCCAAAATCCCTTCGTTTTTTTGGAATAAATTCTTTATTTTGCAAGAATTTGCATGCATTAGCCAACGATAGGATCAGTTTTAAGCGACATTAAGGGATGTCATGTATCACAATCGATATATCCGGTCAGCAAATTAAGTAGGTAAAGTGAAGGTCTTATTGATCCTCATAATTCCACGGTATCAGAAACGTAGCGTAGTTTTGTGTCTGGATCGCGAAAATTTAGAGAGGTTTTGGGATTTAACACGAATATCCCTAGGAAATTGAAGAATTTTGTTTCAAAAAGTGGTTTAGAGGGTTTAACGTCCTTCCACGATCCTCTCAATATTTACCAAACTTTCACCAAAACTCCAAAATTCCCCAATTACCAACTCATCAACCCTCCCATTACACCAATCGTTATGTGACACACAACAACAAAAAAATAACATATTTATTATTTTTCACCAAATATTCATGTCAATTTATTTATTTGCTCACCTTTTCGATTACAAAACATTCACAACATAAACACAAATTTATATTCAAAGTGCCACCTCCATCGATTCCACCCATTAAATTACGTAGCAACAAAAAACATTATGACAAAGTATTTCGATTCACGCATATGGTATTCAATCGGTGACAACAAAAAAAAATGTGATGAAATGATAAAGTTTTTTATATGTTAATAAATTGAGTAACAATATTAGACGCAGACGAATTGACATGAATTAATGGAATAATGTTTGAAAGGGTGTTTAAAAGATTATTAATTATGTAAGCTGATTTGTTGGTAGGATTGGAAAATTTTTTTGGTAAACTTTTTTAATTAAAAGTTGATAATTAGGTGCATGTATTGGGAAATTTTTGAATTTTTTTTATGACTTCTGGAGAAGAGGACTTAAGCATATAGTGTAGAGGTGTAGGCTGAATTTGAATATTTTTGGTTGACCGAGTGGCATAAATGAAGGAGTCACCGATACGGAGCTATAAAGGCTCCGCGAAACCTCTTTTATTAACACCAAATGAAAGCATCTATGTCAGTGGTGAGCAACCTGTGTGCCGCTTGACAATGTCATGATCGAGGCTCACCACAAAGGCCTACACCAAGGTTGTCCATCTTTGCTCTATATGAAATCCTAAAAGCTGTCATAACGCATTTGTTGTCGAAAAACTTAGACTTTAGCTTTGCTTGACGTGCATTTTTTTTTTTTGAGGCTTACCATCAAGGCCTGCATCAATGTGTGACGTGAAACACAAAAGATTGCCCACCATTACTCTATGTGGATTCCAAATGTCTACCTTGTGACATTTGGTGTCGACTTGACATGATTTTAGTTAAATGGCACTTCTGTAGTCGATGCATTGAGTGTATTTGTAGTCATATTCAAGATAAATCTACATAAATTGACTAGGATTTACCAAAGAGCAGTGCTACTCAAACTATGCTCCACTACACACCAGTGCATTGCATTGCACTAGTGTATTGCAAAATTTAGACAATACATCAGGTTATATGCTTCGTGGATCATAATTTGAGAATCACTGTCTTAGAATATAGCATAGAATCTTGTGAACATAGCCAATAAAACCCTGGAGATGAATGCATTTATGTTGGTTTGAAAGTTAGTGTTCCTATTCATCTCCATGCCTAAATTTCATTTAAAATCAAGCTAAAAAGAATATCGATTTTAGAAAATTCAAGCTCATATTTCCCAAAGTATTGCAACAAAGCTCATCACATACCATCAATTCCATAACTTTAAATCATTCCAATGCATTCAAGAGCAATAAAAAATTTTTACTGCTCCAATTTTATTGATCAATTCATACGATTTTGATTCCTTAAGGTGTCTACTCTACAAAACAGCGAAGAAAAATGAAGAATTTTCTTTTATCACTTTAACAGCACACTGTTAAAGCTATAAAGTAAATTCTCGTTGCAGCGTAGAAAATATTCATGAAGTAAGTGACTCAGTTACACTAAGTAAGCAACAACAAAAAAATGAGTGGCAATAAGAAAACAATTTGAAATAAGAAATCAGCTTAATAAAACATTTACATTGACTATCTTTTTATGCTGTATATATTTTTTGATATTCAATATAGTAAATACACATTCATTCATACAAAAGGAACATTCAGCACAGAGAAAGGAACAAAAAAAAATTGTTCGATATTAATGAAATATTCATGCTATGAAACATAAATTTTATTGCATTTTCAGCTTCAGTTTTTTTTTGTTCTCTTATTTAGTACTTCTTTGTGTACTCGTACGTTGAAGCTCTTTTGTAATTCTTCAGAACAGCAACATGCAGCATATATAACACCCATATTTATTTTCGATTTTCATGACTTTTATGTACTTGTGTTCAATTTTTTGAAAAATACATTTTGCAAGGTTTTGTTGAATTTTGAAGACAGTTTGGCATTTTTTGAGCATGCAACGAAAGAATCGGACTTTTGAGTAGCTTCATATATGTCAATTTTGACATGACATACTTTTGTTTGACTGATTAATCTCAGTTTTTAACCATAAACTCAAAAGAAAACTTTAATCGCATAAAATGACATTTATTGCAGACAACGCCTGTCACAGGTCTAGTCTATCTGCAGACAATGCCTGATCACAGACAGATGTGACATTTGTTGCATGTGCTTGTCATAGGAACCAGTTTTTGCAACTTAGATCCCGAATTGTCAAAAATATGAAATGACTAGTTAATTTCCAGCTTATGACTAGTTAATGTCCAGTTGATGACTAGTTCTGGCCTTAATTCTGAAGTATCCACCTACGTCCTTATTGGAAATTCACTTAAGATCCACTATTAATTTATCATTCACAGAAATGCGCTTCCATCCCTCAAACATATTCCCAATATTGTCTACAATGTATCTTTTTTCATTCTATATATTTCCAGAAATCGCAAAAATTGTTCATCGGATGTTATAAGAATACAGTGAAAGTCAAAACTGGAGTGAGAACAAGAATCAACAGCAAGCAAGTAAACTGCAATAAAATTTCATGTAAAAAGTGTAATGTATTACATGAAAATACATTGATTATTGCCTCTGAGACATCGAGATTGGCAATAAAAATTCCGTGTACATATGTGTGGAACATCTACACATATTTTTGACTATGTATTTTTATCATCATTGTAGCATCACATTTGTGCTGTGTGATGCGAAAAATCATCGCCAAACTAATTGCCTTTCACTTTTTATTCATCAAAATTTCACCGACATCCGACGATGATGATGAAAATTTTTTTCCTTTTGGAAATTTAAGACCGCGTGCGTTTACAGACACAAATTGGCTCATCAAGCTTCATAGCTTGAAATTCAATTCATGTCGATTTTTATGACTCATTTTTTCACAGTTTTAAGTGCACACAAAAAATGTGTTTTTGATGATGACACGAGATTTGATTACTTATTTCAACAGGTTAACGATGATGATCAAAAGGCAGACAGGATGTGAGTCAATGATGAAAGTATTTCAGCACCTTTAATTTAATAATGATGAAAATATTCTTTTAATTGGAATTAAATTTAATTCCCTTTACTCACTTTACTGTATATTCATGTTAATGATTTAGACAAAAAATCAAAATTATGTATATTCGTTAATTTTAAAATGGATACATGCTGATGAGTGACATTATTCATGTCTTGTAAATTCCTTCATTCTCACATCTTTGAGTTTCTCATCCATAAGATTTAAATTAGTGAATAATGAAAGGAATTTTGTTATAGTATGACGTTGATGGTGATTAATTAACAATTTATTGGCATATCCCATAGCCAAATGCGTAAACAATTTGCAGAGACTTGAGACTGTTCATTCAGTTTCGATTTTTCTTTTTGATGATTTTGTTTTGTTTTGTGTGAAAAAATTAAATGAATTGAAACTGTGTGAAAATCGAACATGTGACTATATAGTAACATTTTTTGTTGATGAAAATTGAGATATTTTTAGATTGTTGGATAGATTGAAGGAAAATCGATTTTGTTTTGGTATTTAAAGAGTCGTATGAGAAAAATCTCACTTTAAATTTACTAAATTATTCGAAAATTAGATTTGGAAGCTTTATTATTGATTCGGCATCATTATTAGAATAGTTCACTCTAACATACAAAGAGCATCCTCACATACTCAAAAATACACTTTTCATAAAAATGAATATGCTCACAAAATTGAGTATACATAAAGTTTGCTCTTTGTCTGTTAGGAAAAAATTGATTATTCGTACAAAAATTCGACCCAGACAGACGTGGCCGTGGCTAAGTGCTATGTTGGGGGACTAATAGCTAATATGAACTCGGTTGAAGTGACCATACTCTTTTAACAAAAGATTTGACTTTAAATGGCTAGAAAACCCAGATTCTGCAACACAAGCAAAGTAGACTCCGCCAGGGCTCTACAGGTTCCATTAAAACCATTTGCTATCAATCAATGGGAGCCCCATGTGCTTGGTGGTCAAAAGGCTGCTGGGAAAACATCCATAAAATCCCAAAAAAGTTTCAAACACAACTACTCTTTAAAATTCTTAATTAAAATTCTCATAGAACTTTAAATCATAGAAAATATAACCACAAACACAATACATAAAGACTTCCAATCACTATGACAAATTCAAACTTCAAGACCAAAACAAACAGCAATTCATGCTAACAATTTATTCCCCAAGAATTAGCTTATAAAGAATCTCAAAGTCTCCTGATAAATCCACATGAAAGAAGCAAAAAAAATTCAAATTTATCTCCAAATGCTTCATATAGGAAGTAAAATCAATTCCCCAATTGTTACTGAATTGTGCATGAAAATGAAAAATCGTTTGTTTAAACAATTTTCTGCTCTATTTACAATGCATTGTCGCTTCCCCCCATCATCATCAATGCATCCCTCTACATGTGTGTTCATTTTTCAAGTGCACTGACATTGTTTAAATTGCAATGTGGACGAGCTGTTCACCACAATGTTGACACTTTGTGCATATACACATACTAGAAAAAATAAACTTTAGTCTTTGACAAACTTTACTTTTTCTGGTGCCTTTTCAATGATTTATAATGAACATTAATTCACTGACTGCAACAAAAATTTTCAATGTCGATAAAATTTGTCGAAAAGGAGGAAGAAGTAATTGATTAAAAGCTGTGGTTTTTGAGGTTAGTTTTGAAACTTTGCTTTCTATTTTTAGTTCAATTCCGCACGCTGTTCTTTGTTATTAAATTTTTTTTTTCTTGTGCATTTTCAATCGATGCATCGACCACATACTGTAAAGTTTTGTTTGTACAACAATTTTGTGTTGGAATAGCTGCATTTAAATTTTGATTGACTTTTATTTGCTTTAATTACTGTACAATATGAGTTGGGGCTGAAGGTGGTTTTACTTAAATTATGGCTATATAGCAAGTCTATGTGGCAAGTCGCAGGCTCATCTGGAAATTGTAAAAATTGAAGAATTTTCGCAGATTTCATTTGAATTTCTGAACTCTGAATTTAGCGGATCCTATTAGACAGAAAGACTGCTTTTAGGTTCCGTAGTGACATTTGTGTACCATGAAACGTACAAACATACTGCGCTTATCGGACATAAATCAATAAGTATAATAAATTTAGAATCAATAAGTAATTACATAGCATTAAGAGTAAGATGGGAAGCTGGTTTTTAGTCAACATGACTGCTTATTTTGACCCATTTTTAGTCCAGAGCTTGAAGTTAATTCAAATTTTGTATGAAAAATTTGACAAAAGTCGATTAAACTTCATACAAAATTCAAGTCGATTTCTAGCTCCGATTTTCACACCAAAAAATGTGGTTCCGATGTGGTTCAGATTGTCTTAAATTTAACTATTTTGATAAACTTAAAAAAATTCCAAAAACTCAAAAAAATCTTAATCAAAATCCCAACCTTATAAAAATTCAATTTTCATATTTTATTTCCTCTCACAATTTTTCACACGGAAATGGAAAATTTACAAAATGAATTTTTAATGAAACCAATTTTCATCCATCGATGTAGTCAATGAATTGAATTTTTTTTTTCTTCTCCATTCTTCGTTCAACAATGGAAAAAAGTAAACAAGATGTTATGAATTTTTAAAGGTGAAAAGAATTTTTGTTATTTGATATTAATTTTTTAAACTCAATAGGGAGATGAGATGGCAAGAAGTTTTGTGTATGGATTTAGCTAATCATCGTATGGAATTGATGGTAATGTATATAGATAGAAAAATTTGAATGCATTTGACTCAAAGTAGGTGGGATGAGAATAAATAAATAAATGGAAAATTGTGTCTAAAATTGGAATGCATGTCATGTTTTCATAATTGGAGATATGGAAGCGATGATTTTTGGCCTATTTAAATGCATGCTTGGATTTTAAATCGGGATTTAAGTGAAGAAATTGATCTTTTGAAAAGGTTTTTGAAGAAATCTTTCAAAAAATTGCAAAGTTTTAAAATTTGAAATTGAAATTGAAGATTTTGATTTTAATATTAATATAATTTTATTTAATATGGAAAATAAAGTTTATTAAAAATAGTTTTTAAATTTAAAAAATTCTTAAATAAAAGTGAACCAAAAATTAGAATTTTTAAGAATTTTTCAAATTTTTTCAATTTAAAAATTGTAAAAAGGGTGATTGTAAATTCAAGAATTGGAAAAATGTGTAGATTTTACAAATTTATGATTTTTGATTTTAAAAAAATTATACAAAACACAATTTTTCGGTAGTGTTTAACTCTAAATTTTAAACATTTTCTTCTTCAAAGCTTTAAAGAATTGTAATATCAAAAATAATTTAAATATATTTTTTAAAAATATTTGAAAACTCAAAAGAATTCTTCTGTATTGTTAAAAATCATTTTAAATTGAGTTCAAGTTTATTAGTTTAAATTTTTAAAATTAATCTAAATTTTCAGTACTTTTGTTCTTTTTAAAAAAATAAAAGTAAGAAATCTAATAAAGATTGACAGAGAAATTTTAGAAAATTTTTAAAATTTCGTTAAAATCACAAGAAGTTTACAAACCTTTGAATTCATGAAAAAAAATTCAAATTAATTTTCTAATTCAAACTTAATGTCAATTTAACAAAATTAATTTCCAAACAATTTAATTTATCTTTCACTTAAAATCAACAAATTTACCAGCAAAACAACTCTATTAAAAATTCATACATCCTTTCCCTAACATCTTGTTTCCATTCCATACCAAAAAAAACAATAATCCACACAATAAGTTTTTACTACGCTTTTTGTTTCTTCATTAAATTTCAATTGAAATATTCTCAATTTCCACAGCATCAAATGGAGAAAACAGCAACATCTCCATTCAATAAAAACTGTGCTGATCATTAAATTGTTCAAACACAAGATTTTTTCCCTTTCAAATTCTGCTTTACCGAACAAACAATTTAAAATGTTTACACTAACTTTTCACTTCTCAGCTCCTGAACATCTTTTACATGATCTCATTTAAATGACTACACTTTAATTTTTTTTCCTTCTTTTTTTAAGCAATTTTTAGATACTTTTTTTTTTTGAGATTTTTTGAAGAGTAAATGAGGAAGCGTTTATGAGAAAATTACCGACAAGTGAAAGATTTCAAAGTTTTAATTAAGCAATTGTTGTGAACAGTTCAATATATTGAAAGATTTAGCACAATTGCTTGAGATCCTATGCGCAGAAATTTTTTTCGACCCTGATCAGTTTCGAGAAAATTTACAAGTTTTAAGGCAAAAGAAAAAAGTGATGAAAGTTTATTATCGAATGTTTTAGTTTGATTTGTGAATTTTTGCAGACTTTTTTTTTTCGTTGAAATTACTTTTCATTTTAAACTTATGGATTTAAAATTCTAGAGAATTTGAAATTTTTATTTTAAAAAAATCTTGTTTTTTGTAGATTTCAAAGAATTCACTAATTTTTATGAATAAGTTGAACGATCACTTAGAAAATTGTTTTTAAAAATTGTATAATTTGTTCAAATTATATGTTTTTGTCAAGTTTTTGACTATTTTCTTAATGATGAATTTTCAAAACTGTGACTAACAAAATTTATTTCTTATTTTCAGTTAGAAACAAAATTTGATTTTAAATTTCGTACCCAGAAAATTGATAGTAAAAACTGATAAAATTAAAGAGTTTAAAAAAATTAAAGATACTTAATAAATTTTAAAATGTTTTAATTTTACTTGAATTTTACGATTTATTATTTGAAAACAATTGTGAAAGTGTCTGATACTTGCATTTAACTAACTTTAAATTATTATTCAGAAGAATGGGAACACCCTATGAAAATTTGTTTGATAATTGTTTCAAAATCACCTGAAATATCTTTTAAATTGAAAGTTAATATTTTAAAAGTACTTTTTTGATGTTACTTTTCAATTAGATTAGGTCCAAAATTACATTAATCAGAACAAAACTTTAATTAAACTTAAAAGTATTATTCTTATTGTATCATTTGTAATTTGAAATTACAACGGTATTGTGAATATTTGAATCTAAATTGTTCGCCACTTTAATTAGTGAATTCAATTTTCAAGACCTTTAGCCAAGGTCCCAACAGACAAAAACAAGGTTTTCTGGTAGAAACTATAGACATTATACCTGGTAAAATTGATCTTTGTCTTTGGCGGTTTTAAGATCTAGACTTTGAAAACTCCTGTGAAAATTGTTGGGTCTTGATCTCAAGCCAGCAACAGGCAAATTTGAAACTTCAGGAACCTTAATTATGAAGTTCGAAGTCGAATTCAGGTTTTGTATGAAAAACCCGACTCTAAACAAAATTTGAACTCAGACTAGAATTTATCCAGTTTGGTAACACAAAAATAGGGTTTAAATTCAAGAAATGAAAACATTCCAGACTTCGAAATCTTTTCTTCGTAACCCTCGTTTTAATTGCTCATCAACATCTCATCTGTGAATTTATCATCCGACTACTATTTATCGCTGCCTGCAGAAGTTCAGGTTTGTTGGGCAGAATAAACAGTAAATAATTCTCAAGTATTGTCTTCGATAGTAATTCAGTCGTAAAAAGTGAATTATTAAAAACATATTTTTCACAATAATAAAAATGATGAAAATATTTTTTCCATTTATTAATAAAAAAATATGAAAATTTGCAATTTTTCCCTCGCGAAAAAAAAAAAAGAAAAGGAAAATGTTTGCAATGAAGCATAATAAATTCCGTCTATACTTTTATTTTATGTCCCGAACTCTTCTCGAATGATTTTTCAATATCAAAATATACTTTTATTTTTTTCAACACTTGTCTTATAAAAATCAAGAAAAATAAGATCTTCCTTCTTATTATTTTTAGCACTGACTTTTTTCTTTATTTTAATGACAGAAATTCCTCTGACTTATTTCTTTTATGCACTTTTTCACATGCTTATCTTCTTCACTTCCCCAGTAATATTTATTAATACTCTTTCTATCATTCTAGATGATGTCTGTCTGGATTTAATCGCGCGTTTAACGTGAATTATAGATTACAGTAACAAGAAAACCTTCTTGCACTTGGTTTTAATTACGCGTGAGAGTTTTGTGGATTTTTATGTCAATTTTCAATTTTATTATGATTTAAAATTTTTGAATTTTTCAGTTTTAATTCACAATTTATCGAAATTTTCAATATTTCTGCTACAATAAATTGCAGTAGGTGCCGCATTTGATATATGTGTAACTCTTAGCAATAATATGCAATCAGAATCAGCTAAAT